>NW_017306288.1:1317435-1351530 GCF_000935625.1 Nanorana parkeri
GCAGGTTAAATACTTTTTAATGGTTTAAAGGGCATCCCTTCTTCCCATAAAATGTGCAGTTCAAGCTGACTAAACAGCTCCCTTCCTGATATTCAAATTCTGACTTTTCTTCATAAGTCATCAGCAAAGCCCTCATCTCCAAGTCATTTACTGAATGAAGTGTTGATTTAGTAGTTACTTAGTGGTGTGATATAGGATATGATCCTTTCATTAAAATTATGGTTATATCAAACAATGGTAACTTATGTTGTGTAAATACAATACTTGAGTCTTGGTGGTCTTTGTATATTTCTTCCAGATCTGTGCAGTAATCCAGTGTGTAACTTTCCCTCTGTGCAGGAGGTTCGTTTTATAAAGACCAGTCACTACTGCTCTCTCTTCTTGTGCAGGGTGACTTGTCTTGTCTCCGCCCCCTCCTGTAGTTTTTGCAGGCAACCTGTAGTGGGTGGGGCCTGCTGGGTCCCTCCCACGGCCATGCTCACTACACATTCTATGTGATGCCCAGTAATAATGTCACTGCTACTTTTTGAAAGTATTGATTGGGATTGCAAAGACATTTTATACCCAGTAGATTTATATACTTTAGGGTTGCAAAGATCTGAGGAGCCAATCAGTCAGTGTGGTTAAAAGTGTAAGTTTGTGAAAACTCAATGAAATAGCAGTTAAAGTGCAACCTTTTTAGTTTTGGGAGTAGAGAGGGATTTTATTGATGTATGTGTCCCCATTGGGGAGATTCACCCTCAATATTTGTCCTGGTGGCTGTTATTATTATTGTTATTATTATACAGGATGTATATAGCGCCAACAGTTTGCCCAGCGCTTTACAAAATGGGGGAGACATTACAGTTACAATACAATTTACAGTCCCCGGCCACTTCATTAGGTACAAGATGTGCCGGGTTGGACCCCCTTTTGCCTTCAAAACTGCCTTCATTCTTCATGGCATTGATTCAACAAGGTGTTGGAAACATTCCTCAGAGATTTTGGTCCATATTGACATGATAGCATCACATGCCCAAAGTGTGCCAAGAAAATATCCCCCACACCATTACACCACCACCACCAGCATCCATCCATGCTTTCATGTTGGTTATGCCAAATTCTTACCCTACCATCTGAATGTTGTAGCTGAAATCGAGACTCATCCGACCAGGCAACGTTTTTCCAATCTTCTATTGTCCAATTTTGGTGAGCCTGTGCGAATTGTAGCCTCCGTTTCCTGTTCTTAGCTGACAGAAGTGACACCCGGTGTGGTCTTCTGCTGCTGTAGCCTATCTGACGGGTTAAAACCCTCCCTTACTCCACCAAAACTAGAAAATAAATGTTGACTTCAGTTCTACTTTAAGCATGCTTGATTTGAAATTGATATAACTATGACTGCAAAAGTAATTTTAATACATTAAAACAGGTTAATTATTTTGAAGTCAAGGACTAAGGAAGCCTGCATATAAACAATGCGTACATTAAGCAGAATAAAATAACACTTCATTACTCATAGTGGATTCTTTTCGTATAGTAATTTGGAATTATTGTCCTCTGTATTTTTACTCCACTGTTCCGCACGCGTTCGTTTATAGAACATCCAGTATGATGAGCTAATACTTTTAGTTTCACAGATTCACTTCCTGTTTTGCATCGAATTTTATCGTATTCTCTAACAGTTTGCCAGCATGCCAAGTCAGTGAGCACAGCTGACGGCATTCATTGCCTCTGCTAATGATGATTAGTTTTATTCTCCTGGTGTTAATTGGTCATTTAAAGCTTGATAAATATCTGAGATTTAAATGCGTTGTTAATTGTATATTGCTCCATATTATCACCATACGTTGTTAAGCACAGACTGGAGGTGCGGTGCTGTACTGACAAAAGTTGGCGTGATGTTATGTTGCAAAAAGGCCATAACTGTCGGTAAAATATGTTAAAGGTATTCCTATATTTGCATAGTGGCAGGGCCATTACTGTACGCTCAACTCACAAAGCTTTAACGCAAGGATAAGAATCTTTGTTTTAGTCACTGAGTCTCATTGGACTTTGTTGAAAATAGCGGTCACTTTTTTTAACCTGGTGAATTCAGTGCTTTGTGAATTCAGTGTCAGATATTTGACATGGGGTGATATCAGATGGGTAATTCTGATGCTGCAGTTTGTATATACAGAAGTTTGATATGATAGGAGACAGTGATCTCTGTTCAATCCTCAGCTAAGCTGATGCCCAATTATTTTGCTCAGCAAGAGAAAAGAATGGCACAGCTTTAAAGAGAACATGTCATATGGGTTATCATCTCTTTAGCCACTGTTCTAAATAGGGATGCACCGATACCGGTATTTCAGTATCGAGTACCGATATTTTTGTTCCGGTACTCGCTGATACTGGATACCGAGTCCTGGAAGTCCCATTCAGGAAGCCAGGCGACATGTAAAGACTCGCCACCCGGCTTCCGGATTAGCAGAGAAGCAGTCCCCATGCTTCTCATCACTAGGTGACGAGAAAGCATGGAGCCGGCTTTCTGGCCAATCAGGAAGACGGGCAGCGTGTAATGACGCGCTGCCCGGCTTCCTGATACCGGAAGTATGGGCCTAGGCATCAGAGCATTTGGCTGAGTACTTGCCCAAATACTCGGCATCGGCACCGATACTGATACTAGTTCTAAAACACTATTGCAGTCTTAGGCTGGGTTCACACCTAGGCGACAGTGATTTTACGTGTGCGTTTTTGATGCATATTTTTGTACGGTTTTATACGCATTTTATGCACATACATCAAAACGCGTGTTTTTGTTACCAGATTGTAGCTTGTTGATAACAGGGAACAAACGCGCATAAACACGCACACAAAAACACAGCAAACGCACATTTTTAAGCGTTTCCTATTGAGTCTATGGGACCAAAACGTAATATGCCCAAAAAAAACTCCTGTACTTTTTCCAGCGACAGGCATTTTGCTTATTGCGACAAAACACTCAGATGTAAACAGGGCCATAGAAATGAATGGGATTTTTTAGGGGGCATATTTTTGGGGCGTTTTTTAGAGCGGTAAAAGCGCTACAAAACGCTCAGTGTGAACCAGGCCTTAGGGCTGGTTCACTATATAGTGTTGCACTAAAGGCACGCTTGATGCTCTGTTGCTGTCAAAATACCCGAACAATGCCTGCATCCAATCAGATTGTTCAGGTATTTTGAGAGCCAGCGGGGCCGACTAGCAAGATACTGAAGCTTGGCCCAGCGGAAGATTCTTCCATACACACAGTTTAGTGTAGATGGAGGAATCTGTTGCACTTTTTCCATCTGATCATAGAAAATCTGCAGATAATCTATAGGTGTATGGCCAGCTTAAAACATGATGCCAAAATGAATGTTCCTTGCGGGAGCCCATGCTACACCTTTGGCCGAGTACTGCTGTGGGTGGTAGTGCACCAGGACAGTGGTGTCACAAGGGTGGGGTGGGGGGTACAGCCCGCACACGTGTGACACCATTGACATCAGTCATTTTGGTGTCACCCCCTCTAAAAAGTCGGGCACCCGGTCATGGACCAAGAGCCCGACAGTGTCAGGAGAGAGGAGGGAACCCGTCGGCATACCTCATCCCACCAGGTGAAAGTCCCCTCCTCTATCTGCCGGCGTCCATCACCTAGATGCCCGCCAGCAAGCGTCAATGAGATGGCCACGCGGCGGAGGGGTGTCACCCAGTCTGGACACCCGGTGACACCCGACTCTGGAACGCCCCTGCACCAGGATGAATGGTTCACTGACCTGTCCTGGTCACCATTGTGTGGTTGAGTGTACCTGGGCATAAAGATCGAGAATGGACAGTTTTAACATACATGCATCTTTTCTTAGGACTATTTTTGTATATTTTGTGGCCATCTGTGATTCAGGTAATGGTTTTTAGTACCAGCACATGGTCGTGTAGACTGGGAGAAAACTGATGTGCAAAACATTAACTTATGTGGTACCTGTATTAACAATCAACTGTCTTGCGGCAATGTATTATAATTTGTCTTTAAGATGCACAGGGGAGACACTTAAATACATTTGGGGTATGAGTAAGGTTCAATATGAAGCAAAGGTCAAGAACACTGGGACATGACCTCAAACCAGTAGGAGGAAATATCAAAAGCTTTTTTACTGAGAGAGTTGTTGATGCTTGGAGCAGTTTTGCAGCAGAGTCAGTCAGCACGGTAAGTGAATTTAAATATGGTCGGGATAAACATAGATCTATATTCAGACAAAAAGGTTAAAAAAAAAAAGTGGCAGACTCACGTACATCGCGACGTCACCGGACTCCTCCCCCCTTCCCCAAGTGTCTCCGTCAGCTAACGAAGGGAAGGGGGGAGGAGTCCGGTGACGTCGATGTCCGTGGCGGCTAATGAAGGGAAGGGGGGAGGAATGCGGTGACGTCGATGTCCGTGACGTCACCGGACTCCTCCCCCCTTCGTTCGCCAATAGAGCCACTTGGGGAAGAGGGGAGGAGTCCGGTGACGTCACAATGTCATTGACGTCGCCGGTGAGTTTGCCCAAGAAACTTTCTACACGAGCGCCAGCCAAGGCATTGGCCTATACAAATACAGCACAGCAATGAAGTAATAAAATTAACTAGGATCACACTAATCCAGCACGTTATTATTCTGAGTAGCCCCACTCAAGCGGCGGCCATATTGAGTGGGGCACGTGAGATGAATAACGTGCTGGATTAGTGTGATCCTAGTTCCTTTTATTACTTCACTGCTGTGCTGTATGTGTATAGGCCAATGTAGTTGGATCTGTATGTGCGTTTACAATTAATAGAAATTAATCGATTTAAAAAAGTTCGATTAATCGAACACGAAAATTTTAATCATTACCAGCCCTAATAAAAAGTAAACATTATGCATCACTATTGTATTTGTGAGAAATGAATTTCTCTACTTTCACATAGGTGTGAATATTCTGGTGAAATTATATTTGGATATTTTGTAATAATAATTTTACACCAATTTTACACCACACCAATTTGTCAAATATAGCTCATTAATTTAAGCGTAGAGAAGTTGAAGGATCGCACTGCCCGCAAGATACTTCCATTATCCTTATTTTTCTCTTTTTTTTCATTGCAGCCAGATAACGTTAGATAACCATACTGAGCTTTGTTTGGTTTTGAAAAATACATTATGAATCCTTGGGGACTATCTGAATTTCTGCATGACTGGCAGAAAAATGTAGTTCGATTTAGAAAAGAAAAAAAAGACGGCCATCATTAAGTGCAAAATTTGTATGGCCATATGAAATAGGTTAACCCTTACCCTGCCAGGCCCTACTCTTCCCTTGAAACCTCAGATGGACAGACCATTTTTGCTATTTTTTTTAACCATGTTTCACTGGTCACAGTCCTACATTATAAAGGTGACCCCCTGATGCTCCGCTGCTGCTCTCCCCTGCCTCTCTATGCCCTCTGATCCCCGCTGCTGCTCTCCCCTGCCTCTCTGTGCCGTCTGATCCCAGCTTATGCGCTCCCCTGCCTCTCTTTGCCCTCCGATCCTCATTGTTCTCCCCTTTTCCGCCATGTGCCCTCTGATCCCCCAATGCTTTTCTCCCACCTCTGATCACAGCTATTCAGTTAATCAGCAGAGTCTAGGGGACCTTTCTGCTATAAATTAATGGTCAACCATAAGCTTATATAAAAAGAGAATGCAACCAACGTAAGGTTGACTGACCTGGCCAGGTAAAGAGGTTCTATTCCAATGTAAGTCTTATGTCATTGGCAGCAAAAGAACTGTCATCCATCTTGATCCTCTGGCTTTAAAGCCCAGTTTAACATTTACAGGGCTATTCATATAAGGGCGAAGAGTTTGGAGAAGACAGGATAAGTGAACAATCTAGGCCAAAATAGCTGATGTGGAAACATTTTCCAATTCAGCTCACTTTCCAGTTCAGCTATGTTGTCCTAGATTGTTCACTTCTCCTGCCTTCTGCAAACTCTTCACACTTTTGTGAATAAACATGTTAGTTTCAGTTAGCTAAATATATTACAGGTGCATTAAAATAAAAGGTTTGCAAAGTTATTGAGTCAGCTTCCTTTAGGAAAGAGCCACAGATTGAATAGAAGAGCTTGTCTACTGCCAGCATACTGCTGAGAAGGACCCTTGCTCGCTGTATGGAATCAGTGGTCTCTCTGCAGAGGCTTGACAAGCCCTTTGCTGAATAAGACTTGCATTACAGCTGTTCAATCAGCAAAGCTCATACTCCCTGCTGATTGGAGAATTGTAGCTCAGCAGGTTTTGGTATTGATAGTGCTTACTATTCCTATATCTATAATCCTCCTAACAGCTGCTGAACCATTTTAACACAAATTAGATAGTAATAAATAACAAATGATTAAAAATCAATATAAGCCATTTATTTTATTAGGTTCAGATATCATTGAACTGTGGACTCCAAGAAGACCAATTTTTTTGTAGAAATCTGGAGCATCAACAGTGTACCTCCTGAGTCAATCTAAAATATTTTTTGGTTGGGACATAGTATACTTCAAAAGGTGGGGTTACGCGGACCAGGTAACCAGGATTGTCAGGGTGTTTTTGGTTTTTATTATGGTCAGTATTATGACAATGATCAAATCACATTAAGGAGCCATCACACAGAGTCAAGAAAAAGTTCTATAACCTAAAGAGAGGAACTTGCCTCCTAACTGGACTTGCTCCATGATTGAATTGCCTATTGGTGGGCACCATATCGTAGTAAGCCCAGAAAACGTACCTCTTTTAGTAAAATATCTATGGATTTTAGTGCTGTCATCTTATTTGGAGAGGGGTGAGCTTATACCTGTAAAAGAAGACTGTTTGGAATGTAGTACAACTTTTCTCATGGCTCATTGCCACCATTTTCTGAACTTGAAGCAATAACATATATTCAGCTATTCCCCAGGTGCTACAAAAAAAATGCAGGGAAGTGGGATTGATTTGGTGGGGGGATCAGAGCCAGGAGTTGGGCTTTAATGGTAATTGAAGCGAACCTGGGAGCTATTTAGGGGCTGCCATTACTGACCTCCTTCTCTGGTCGTCTCTGACTGCAAAGTCAGAGTGAAGTCCGAATTCCCTATCAGCATATTTGTTTCAGGTCAACAATTGAGACCTTAATGAAGCCACTGGCATGACAGCCAGGGAAGTAGTATTTTTTTCAGAAGCGGGCTGCAGCAATGGTAGCATCCATGCTTCCTTAGTACAAGTTTCCTTTAAAAGCACAGCTACTTTTCTTTGATAACATGACACCTACAGATTACAACACAACCAAGCAATACCCTTAGTTTAAATCACTTACCTTTCTTCCAGCTAACAAGATGGGATAACGGCACAACATTGCATAATTAAGGTTTCACTTTTATGTTTGCTTTGTTCTATACCTGATTGATGTTGAAAAAACGATTTACCATTTCAGACAGTTTTCTGTAATTGTGGAAATTATGTTGTCTGACGCTACTAGAAATATTACAACCACACCTAGGAATTTCAAACTTAAATTAAATGTATTATCATCCTGGTAATGCAGAAACACCTTCATTGACTTTTTAGAACTCTGCAGTTTTCAAAGTGGTAGTCTCAGCTCCTCAAATTAAATTGCTGTGTTCATTATTTTGATGACCTCCAGATGTAGGCACTAGGGCGGCATGTTAATATAATCTCTATCCTCCCAAGTGTTTGCTTGTCATGCTTCGTCACTGAATCCAACACAATACATTTTAAGTTTTAATGGAATAGATGTTTTTTTTTCCAGTTTTATAGTAGTATACAACTGACTAAGGGTTGGGTGATGCTGGTAAACTATTATTAGTAGCTGGAACAGGTCAGCTGAAGCTGCAGTGTAATTGATTAATGTTTATAAGGAATGTACAGTGGGTTTGTACATATTATCTTAATTCTAGTCGGGAAAAACATTATATTTATATATAGTTAAACAACCCTCATCCCAGCTTCCTGATCGGCCAATGAACATCGAGCTGGCCAAACAGCATGGAAGCCGGGCGGCTGGTGATGACACGGCGCCTGGCTACCTTATTGCCCAGGAACCCGGTTCAATGCTAACGGAAGTACCGGTATCGGTACTCTGTATCGGCGAGTACCAAAATATAAATAGCGGTACTCGTACTCAATACCAAAAAAATGGTATTGGTGCATCCCTAATGTATATAGACTCCCAATTATCTATGTGCAGGCTGTTTTTGACTAGATTAGATAATGATCCCATGTATGTAAAGGTGCCCATACACCTTACAATTATCTGCAGATTTTCTGTGGTCAGATGGAAAAAGTGCAACAGATTGGCCCAGGTGGAGATTACTCCATTTACACAGTTAAGTGTAGATGGAGGAATTTGTTGCACCTTTTCCATCTGACCACAGAAAATCTACAGATAATTGTAAGGTGTATGGCCAGCTTAAGGGAATACTAATGGCCACCAGAGACCATTCTTGAGCAGGAGACCTCAATCAGACTGATTACAAAACCTGTTCTGATTGTAGTTCCCACTGGCCCTGAGATTTTGGGCAATAGTATTGCCTTCTGTGTCATTAGCCTCCTTCCCCCTAACCTGACTGTCTTAGCCTAACATTCCTGTTTTATGGCGGTTTCTGTACTTGCAGGTGCCTTAGGGCGTTAAGCTCATTCCTGCATGTCCTTTGTCTGTGGCCACCTTGACTTTGTAGAGTCCTGGAAGATGATAGCACTATTATTATAGTGACCCTAGTCTAATCTTTGTGTTGCTTCAGAATCTAAGATGACAACATCTTTAGGCCAAGTTATGTTGTTAGACCTAATAAGTGGATAAGCATATTGTCTATGGGATATTCATGGCATTTCCACCCATTATTTGCTCACATATCTTTCAGGCCAGATGGAAAAATCCAGATGAACAGTGACCATGTCTGCCTGTGTAAATGTTGTCTTCAGATATTTGTTTGTCCTCCACATAATCCTTAGGCACAGTAGAGGTGCTCGATGACCGCAATTGTAAAGAACAGTTACCCCAGCACAAACCTTAGTTTTTTGCTGGGGTTGAGTTTGGTAATCCAGTCTTTGCACAGCTATTCTATAACAAAAAGCACAGAGCTCCCCAACATGTGCAGAGCCGTCTGTGTTAGCCGTGATGCGGCATGCCAGCCAGCGGATCAGCGTCTTCTGTGTAGATCGCCTGAATACGGGTTACACTTCCTACATTCTAATTTGAAGGAGATTTTATAAGCGCTTACTGTTTTTGATTTTACAGTAAAACAATTCCTCACATGTCTGGGCACTGTGTGCTTTTTGTTATAGAATTTCTAGTGAAGGTTCTCCCTGCCCTCCCTGTAACACTCATTCTACCTTTAACCTTATCACTAACCTATCTTGTAACCCTATCACTAATGCTAACAGTATAAGTTATCTGCTGAATTAGAAAAATCAGTAGATTCCCTATCTGTGCTAAACAGCATTGGTGGGGGACTCTCCCATGCCCCCTCTCAGAATACCTGAGCAGTGACTGTTCAGCCAAAAATGTTATGCCCAGCTCCATCAATTTTCCGATGATAGTTTGTCGAGCCAAATAGTTTGCCGACAGCAGGAATCAGCTAAAATTTGATCTGTGTAATTGTGGAGCTTTACCCTCCCTGTAACCCTAAAACTAACATTCCCTGTAAACGTATCACTTACACTCCCTGTAACCTCAAGTTTAACCATGTCTGCGACCTTAACACTAACCTTCCCTATAATCCTATCACTAATCCTCTTTGTAACCCCTAGGGCCCATTCACACTGGAACTTTACACTAATCAAATGAATAGCAACACAATACACTTAGCTCACGGTACTGCATGGGTCATCTGGCAGTCTCCGGCCACCTAAATTAGGACCCGGAGACTGCCAGATGACCCCGCTCGGAGCGCCGCCCACCGGAGCAGCAGTGACGCTCCGCTCGGCGAGGTAAGTAAGAAGAAAAAAAACAAAACATAGCGCAAGCTTTGGCGCTAGGCTTCGGGGCATTTTGACAAGTACAAGTACTTGTCAAAATGCCCTGTATCGGGCCCGATTCCGATGCTAGCATCGGTATCGGGACATCCCTAATATATGAGGTTTCTCGGTCAGGAGTGCGGCAGGACTCCCTATTGGACTTTCAATAACCCTAAGGCCCCGTTCACATTGAGCGGTTTATCGCGCTGTAATTCCCGCGATATCGCGGGCTATTTACAGCGCGATATTGCTCTCCAATGCAAGGCAATGGGGCAAAGGGTCCTGCTGTCGCGGGTTGTGCGTCGCTACAGCAGGACCCTTTTTGGAGCAGATTTTGCCGCGATTCCATTCTTTGCAATGCAGGCATTTGCGCGACATCGCGCAAAATCAAATCGCGCAGTGTGAATGGGGCCTTACTATCATCCCTTATAAAAACTTCACCCCTTGTTACCATACGCACCTCTTCTTTGCCAGGATCCTGTACGATGAAGATTAGCTTCTAAGATACCAGCTCCTGTTTAGTTTCCCTGTTACTGGCGGGTAATATTTGGAGACAAACTGCAGGTAACTCCTGACCTGAGTATACTGTAGGGGCACTTTATAAAAAGCATTCTACGAGAATGCTTTTTGGACACGTTTTGGAAGAAAAGAATTTACAATTTCTTTTTGTTTTATTTTTTTTAAATTTATGCCTCAGACTTGAATGTGAACTCTGTCTCCGAAATGTTTAGAATCACTAATAGCTGCATTTCAGCTCTATTATTAGGGAGGAAGTTCCAGGTATTAATGAGAACAGCGAAGTTATTAATAGCAGACACAGGATGGAAATATAGGGCAGGGTTGGTGAAATGTTGCACTGCAGATCCGCAGTGATTGTGTGCAATAAAAATCAGCATAAATGCTTTAGGATTTACAACTGTACATAAAATATGACCTTCATATTTCCTGCTGGATCAACAACTACAGCCAGGGAATAACTATTATTTATTGGTGTTCCTTTCCAAAGTAAGTGAATTGTTTCTTTTACAGGCAGAATGTTGAAGTGGACCTTTTGGGATCTTCAAGTCTTGAATAAATTAAATTCCTGACATGTCACAATATGTCGAGATGATGTAATCGGTCTGCTGCAGGCAGGACAAAGTATTTACTCAGTCTACACTCCCCTAGTGAATAAGTATGAGATTTGAGGTCCTAGGCATGTAGAGTAGATCCGAACTTTACTTGCTTGCACTTTGCTGATTGGGCAAACTAAATGGCCAATTCGCCAGCCCTTCAAACCTCTGGTGCCGCAGCTAGAAGCCATTCATTTAGTGGTGGCATCACTGCAACCATTATCCTAGAAAGTGGTCTGGAATGGATTTTTAAAAAAAAGCGTGGGGCCCCCTCCAAAATCCATACCAGGCCTTTCTCTAAGCATGCAGACTGGCTGGCCAGTAAAAGGAGAGGCAGCAAGCATGTGCCTCCCTTCCCAAACCATACCAGGCCACATGCCCTTAACATGGGAAGGGTACCTTCCTGCAGGGTGTGGAAGCCTCCTCCTCCCTGACAAGACACCTTGGTCCCATGTTCAAGTAGACAAGGGATCAATCCACACATCCAATCCTTTTGAGGATGTGGTGGTCTGCAGGGGCGACTTATAAGGATCGTGAAGCACCCTTTAAAATTAGGCCCCCCCCCCCCCCCCCACGTTAATGAATAAGGAGTACATAGTACCCCTGGTTACACACAAAAAAATCACATCAATCATGTCATCCAGCGATATAGGCTTATGTCAATCATGATAAACATTTCCTGATGACCTGCCGAAACAAGACTCGCTAATCAGTCGGACGATCCGCTCTCAATGTAGTCTTGCTACGAATGACATTTACCCAGCAAGCGGCTGAATGTAAAAAAGGAGGCGGGGTATGTTGCCTGACATTAATTAAATATAGTCATGAAAATATTTAGTCAATGACATCCCTCAGGATACCTGTCCAGTATGTTTCCATTCAGCTGCTTGCTGGTGAAATATCATCCTTGGCGAGAGTCCTTCAGGGGTTTATGGTTTTCTTTTCTTTGAAAACGTCACTTTTGCTTTAGTACATCATACAGGTGTGCCACTTCATATGCAGGTTAAAGGCTTCCATTCCATTCCCTTTCCTTTTTATTCATGGAATTGTGTATTTTTAATGTTTCCCTTTTAAGCATTTTTAAAAGAGCTGCGCCCTGCTGAATGATATATACTAGGGATGCACCGATATATCGGCCTGCCAAAAGATATCAACCTAAAATGGTACTTTTGGAAAAATGCAGAAAGTGCCATTTTCTGGCTGAAATAGCGGTGCATTCGTTATTTCTCTCCTCCCCGCTGGGCGCTGCTCTGTTTCCCAGCGGGAGGAGAGAAACTGTCACATGTGGCCGAGCGCTATGAGCGGCCGGCGTCTCTCCTTCCCGCACCGCTCAGCCTCCTGTCACAGATCAGGAGAGCAGTGTGTGGGCGGAGACAGCTTGCTGTGCTGTCACAGGAGGCTGAGCTCCGCTCGCTCAGCCTCCTGTGACAGCATTTCAGGAGGGTGAGCGGTACAAGCAGTCAAGCACGCTGAGTGTTTGTAAATAATTGAGGACAGAGTATGTTGACTATATGCTCAATTATGAATGAATGGGAAGTGATCTACATCACCTCCTGTTCATTCATGATTGTGGTTATAGTAAACATACTCTGTCCTCATGTTATGAATGATCAGGAACACTCAGTATAGAGGATTCCTGTTCATTGATAACAGGGGACACAGAAAAAGAGATTGCGACCTCTGTGTCCTCAATCTCTTTTTTCTATTTTAAAAGGGAAATATTAGGGGTCTGTTTAGACCCCAATATTTCCCCAAAGCCCCTGAAAGTAAAGTTTAAAAATATTTAATAGAAATGAATAAATTAAAATATAATTTGCAAAAGTTAGAATAAAAAAACATTTTTGGTTTCGGCCTGACATTTTCTTTTTTCTTTTCAATTTCGTTTCGATTTTTACATTTTTATTTAGGTGCACCTCTAATATACATATATATATTTTTTTAAATTAGTACATGACCCCCATAACAGTGGCTAGCTACCCATGCACTTTGTTTTACTAAAAGCTTGAAAACTGTCCTTGAAAAAGGCCAGAAAAAGTTATAGGATTCGGCTCTGAGAGACTCAACTTTTTATCAATCTATTTGCTCATCACTACTAATGATCAAATTGCAACACTGTAACGTTTTAGCAAGTCACAAAGCGAGAGGCTGCAGCAGGAAGCATTTTGCATACCTGAATTGGACCTGGTAAGAGGCTCTTGCAGTTCCCTGTACAGTAGAGCTTATGCTGGGAAATGGAGAAGCTGCACAGACATGAGCTGCTGATAGGAGAAAACAGAGTGACAAAGAAATTATCTCCTAAGCCTGCTGCTTCTGATCTGCTAGACATGGCTGCACTTTATGGTAGAGCTGTGTAAATCTCAGAACCAGACTAACAGAAACACAAATCAGTTGACAGGTTAAACAATTACCGTCTATATATTTCATCTGTGTATTTAGCTGTTTGCATAGAGGTCAGTCTGTTGTATCTATGTCATAATTTATTATAGGGATATTTCAAAAAGGCATGGAATCCAGTACTGATATCTGTAAAAAATAAGTCAAGGCAACTGGACTTGGGTCACGCTTCTGTTGCCTTGACTTATTTTTTACAGATACACCATGACCTGGATGAATGAGAACCTTCACAGACATACTAGTACTGGGATGATAAACCGTGAAAAGAAAGTCAGGGAGGAAAGGTATATAAACAAGAAAAGGGAGGAAGCTAAAGAAAAAAAAGAAGAGGATTAACTGTCTTTTGACCAATTAAAGAAAGCAAAGATTCAGGATGAAGAGAAGTCCATTTCTGGTCTTGTTACCTGTGGAGACCAATAGATATACAGTATGCTCGGACACTAAAAGAACCAGATGGATGAAGCAGTTGGAAGGGGACCACGTCTGGACACGTTTGCTGCTCTCATAATTGTTTTGTGTCCCATCCCACAATGCAAATTCCAAAGTGCCTTAACACATGGTTAAAAGCATCTTAATGCACATTTTGCTTATGCATAATGCAACGTGGGGGACGTGCAAGATGAAATGCTTCCATGGCCCAGTTAATGTGTATGTCAAGCCAAAACTTTTTTTCCTTAGCTTTGGATAAAGTAGGGAATGTGCTTTTTTGTTTGTTTTTTCTTTCTGTCTGTGCCCATCAGGAAGATTTCCTTATACTTCCTGTCCCAGACACACAACAAGAAGTAAGAGGAGACCTTTTTGAGACCAAGGGGGATATCACTCACGATATCACAGTCGTCAGTAGAACAGGTTTATCATTTGGCAGATTTCATCTCGCCAGTTCCTGTGTCAACTCAAATATTTTGGATTTCCCATCACTTTCTGGACCAAAGACAATAGTCAGCAGGGCCAAAAGTGAGAATGAATCTCTAGCGGGGGTCAACTCCATAAAAACTAGACAAAGGTTCTAATCATTTCACATTCTATGCAAAAACGAAAAAAATTAACTTTGTGTACACGTTACACTAGGGATTCACTGATAACGGTATTTCATGAGTACACATACATGGGAAATTCTCTGATCTTAAGCGCCGATACCGGCACTTTCAAATTATAAATGGAAGCGGCTGCTTGAGGTCCCACGCTTGCTGAGCACCTTGGCAGCCTTCCTGTAAACCACACACCATGCATATCTCCTCCTCTCTCCCTTCCAAATAGAGCAGGTCCGAACATCATCTCCCTCCCTTCCTAACTGGAGTTCTGTGAGAATTCTTGAACGGCCACACATATCCTCCTGGATATTCTGCATTGATTTATAATGTATTGCTGGGATTTGTAGTCCTCTATAGCCGGTTGCCATTCGGGCATTGCTGTATAATTTAATGCTGAGATTTGTAGTCCTCTCTAGCTGATGGTATTATTCTGCATTGCTGTATAATGTATCACTTGGAATTGTAGTCCTCCATAGCTGGTAGCATTCTGCATTGCTATATAATATATCGCTGGGAATTGTCCTCTATAGCTGGTGGCATTCTGCATTGCTATATAATGTATTGCCGAGATTTGTAGTCCCTCTACATCTTGGAATCAGTGGCAGAACTACCAGGGACGCAGCGTTTGCAGCTGGGACCAGGCCCTGGCACTTAACCACTGTCCTAAAATCATTAATCTGTATTGATTTGGAAAAACTCACATGACACTAGAAAAAGTATTGGTAATTGGCATCAGCGAGTACTTAAAGGAAAAGTATCGGTACTCATACTTGGACAGGAAAAAATGGTATAGGTGCATCCCTACTTTAAACTCAAAAATACATTTTAGAAAAGTTTAAACATGCTATACTGCAGCACAAACATGTCAACAGACTCAACTGAAATAAATAGAAGTATAAGTGGCCCCTAAAGAAGAACTCAGAGAAAAAGTATTCTTAACCCTTGCAATGGGGCTACCCCCGCACTGCAAGGGTTAAAGTGACATTAAACCCTCAGATTTTTTAACATAAACCAATAATGTAATGTTTGCCTTACTGTAATCCATGGTTGTTTCCCTTCTCTTTGCTGCTCTTCCTTTTAAATCCTCATGTCTTCTCATGCTGGGCAGAACTTCCCTTTTCAACTCAGGGCCTCTTCCTGTAGTGCTGGCTCAGATTACATGCCTATACAAACGGATATTGAGACAAGGCAGTCTGCTGCAAAACAGAAGTTCTGCAGAGCATGAGAACAGATACAGATTTAAAAGGAAGAGCAGCAAAGAGAAGGGAAACAACCATGGATTACAGTAAGGCACACATTACAGTATTGTTTTATGTTAAAAAATCTGAGGGTTTAATGTCACTTTAAGTGCTCGTTTCATCTAGGGGGTAAAATAAAAAAGTTATACTCACCTTAACCTGGGAGTTGGCTCCTTCCAGCCTCTCTTCTCCTCCTCCGTTCCAGCGGTGTATGGATCCTTGAGTCATCATGTCCAATACACAGTGTATAGGATGTGAAGACATCGAGAGATATATACTATCGCTTTAGTGTAGGAGGAGGCAGGATGGAGGGAGCACTTTAACAGCTAGCCAGCTGTGAGGTTCAGGTGAGTATAACTTTGTTGCTTTACACCCTAGACAAAAACAAGCACTTAACCCTTGCAGTGTGGGGTTAGCCCCACTGCAAGGGTTAAGAATAACTATTCCCGCAGTTCTTCTTTAAAGTCAGCCATTTCTAACTTTTAAAAGTAAAAGTCCTGTCTAAAAGAAGATATCACACAGTGTCTGCTATTGCTTTTATCATTAAAGCTGGTTATACACTATAACATTTTTTTTTTTTTTGTTCAATGGGAAAAATCACTTAATACCACGCTAAAGAGCTTGGATGGAGGAGTCTTCCCTGCTGGCGCTCACCACTGTCAGAATACCCTATCAGTGATGGCCGCTGATTAGCTGCTGTCACTGTTTACCTGACTATTTTCCGCCTGGCTCCTATAAAAGTCAAGTGATAAATCAACTTCTGTTGTGCCTGGTGGTGCTGACAAAGTCACCTGTGGCTCGCATTTTAGCTGATGCAGCAGAAAACTGATAAAAATCAATCTGTCTATGGCCAATTTTAGATAACCTTCTCATGCTGGTTTCACGTTGCTTGCTTGGCTTATTAATTGTAGGCCTACGTCCTGCCCACTACAGCCACACCTTATCCACCCACCATCCTCTTGTCCAACGAGTGCCCTGATTGATCACTGAGGCACTCTCCATAGACAAGTGATGGTGTGTGGGGTGTTGATGATTGATTGGGGCACTCTTCTTAGACAAGTGATGGTGCATGGGGTGTTGATGATTGATCATTGAGGCACTCTTTGTAGACAAGTAATGGTGCTTGGGGGTGTTGATGATTGATCATTGGAGCACTCTTCTTAGACAAGTGATGGTATGTGGGGTGTTGATGGTTGATCATTGAGGCACTGTTCTTAGACAAGTGATGGTGCTTGGGGGTGTTGATGACTGATCATTGAGGCACTCTTCTTAGACAAGTGATGGTATGTGGGGTGTGAATGATTGATCATTGATGCATTCTCCATAGACATGTGATGGTATGTGGGGTGTTGATCATTGAGGAACTCTTCTTAGGTAAGTCATGGTGTATTCAATTTAGACTCAATGTTGAAGAAGTTCAGTCCTTAGGAATACATTAAAAACAGTATCATAGGAGTGGACAGAAGAGTTTTTTTGAGGCTATTACAAGCACTTTGAAGCTAAATGAGAAGGCTAACACACTCTCATATGGGCAGATTAGCTTGATCTTGGTCATACTCTTTGTACTTTATATACAGAATAAGTCTAAAAGACGAATTCTATTGTGTTAAGAATATTTTCCACATAATTAGATAGGAATAGGGAACTGACTCCTGGATTGCATACTAGGCCCCTCCTATTGACATGAGTCACTGTGAATTGAAGTGGTATGAATATGGTTAAACAGTATGCAGAATAAGAGTGCAAGATAATCATTTTGCTCCATAGGTTTACCTTAAAAGTCACAAAACAGTTACTGTATTCACTCAGATAGTCTTTGTACTAATAACCTCCATCTTCATAATTTCACCTCCAGTTTTCTACTATAACAGCTGTGCAGGCTGTCTAAATGTGACTGCGCAGTCCAATAGGTCCAGAATCTGGCCATACTGTCCACTGCCCTCTTGCTGTCCTGGTCAGGCAAGCCCCTTACTTTTTCTGCAGTACAAGTGTGTATGAGGGTGTGATGAGTGTGGCTTTTACTCATCATGCCACCATAGAGCACTGATGTAGAAGAGCAGGAAGCAGCATCCCAGAAACCAATATTTTAAAGCATTTTGCCTTAACATTTTGCTGGCATTTGAGTAGAACATTGCAGTGAGTCCTGGTAGTGAATGAATTCTGGGACATGCAGATGTCTTAGCGTTCATCGTTCTCAGAGACCCATCCACATGTCTATGGTCAGCTTTTTAGGAATACAGCTTACAGAATGACAAATGGTCGGGGAAGATCTGCTTTAAATATTAAAACATCCAAACCCACTTCTGTCACCAAAAGATTCCACTACTTGATTTGTCTTCATTCTGGAGCCGGTAATGTATTGAGAGTACAGACCAATCAATCTTTTTTGATGTATGACAGTCATTTTATGGTGTTATATATAGCCTAAAGCTGACATGTCATACTTCCCTCGACAATGATGGAAATTAATCTCTGAATGTTCACAAAAGGCAAGAGTGATTACTAATCACGCAGAGGATGAAATCCTACTGCAGTCATTGCCGTGGCAAAGGAATCCATGCTGTAATCATGAATGCCGAAAGGGAATTAACCAAAACAACTATATAAGCTGACAATTCATTCTTTGCACTCTTGGCATATAGACTTTTTTTTTTTTTTTTCTTTCCTTTACAGAACTAATTAGATAAAGCAGTACTGCAAAAGAGACCCAATCCTTATCTACTCTGCAGTCTATAAAAATTATTGATATTTTCTGGAAGCTGGAATCAGAACTAAGGTTTGAACTGCACAGACATTGTTCAGTCTCAGTAATGCTACTAAAATAGCCGCTAATGATCCCTTAAGACCCATGATGCATCACTATGTGATGGAACAATTGGTTACCTAGGGTGTAAGCAGCACAGTAGCACATCACCATGATTACCAGGGCAAAATCTAACAACTCAAGTTAATTTTATTTTATTTTGTTTAGTTTTGGATAGCATAAAGAAAAGTTTACATTTCTGTGCGGTTATTATTTCTGCCTGTGACCCTGTTAGGGAGATTTTCCTTCACTGCCTACCGCTGAAATGGGATAGTGGTTGTAACCAGTCCAGGACAAAAAGGCAAGGACAGTAATATGTCAACCAGCGGGGTGGATCTCTACAGTATTGTCGAGATCCTCCTGGCTGCGACACGGTCCAGTGCTCTCAGCAATAGCTCGCTAAATACTGAGTTTTGGGTCACCGGAGGACATTAGTATATGTCCTCCTGTGACCCTAAAGGGAACTATGGGCAAAAAAGGTTGCCCCATAGATCTCCTTTTAATTATTTGTGGATGCTGCTATGTAGCTTTCAAGATCAGTGTTCCAAAACTTATTGTAAATCTCTTGACTACACCATACAGGGTAAAGCGACAAGTTCCCTAGTAAGAAGAACCCCTCAAATGCTGATTCACTCCTTCCCCTTGCACCCTCACACTCTGTTTCTTTGTAAGAGCCAGGTGTCTGAACCCTGTGCACATTTCATGTTGATGTTAGAGCTTCTTGTTTCCAGTGTTAACTTCTTTCTCCTCAAGTGACAGCGTATGGGCCTGGCAATTGTCCACCGAAGCCTTCATCCTCTGAGGTCACATTCTCTTTCATAAAGGGAAAGGCTGGGTACCAAAGGCTCTATCAGGAAAATGGAATGAGAATCGCAGTGAAGGTGAATATCAGTGAAGGTGAATAGTCCTCTCGAAAAGACCTGCCTGCCTAAATTGCAATACAATAAACATACATAAAGATATTACTGTCCCAGATGGCCTCACAGATCATGCACCGGCCATTTGTGCATACCTACTGGTATCTGTTTCTCCCCACAGTATCTAACTACAAACAAGGTGCACTTCCGCAGTTTTTTCTTAAATGCCAACAAGCTTTATTGCAAGTAGTACAAACTCACAAAGCCAGACTAGCACATTGCTCAGCAATAGTGATGAGCCTGGGCTTGGTGTGAATCCAGTTCAGCTGAGTTCGCCCAAGCCTGCTCAAAACTGTGACCGCCACTCACGCCTCCTGCCCCAATCATTTTGGAGAGGCTCATTCCTCTCCCCACAGCTCTACATCACAAAGGGGCAGGGAATGCCGTGCCGCAACTGCCACCACTGATTGGGACGGCGGAGGGAGTGGCAGTTACAGATTTTAGCAGGCTTGGGCAAACTCAGGCGAACTGGGTTTGCATCAAACCCAGGTTCATCACTACTTGTCGCCAAAATCCTCTCCTATGTCTTTAACTTGTTTCCCTCCAATAAGGACTTCAGTAGAGGGTCAGACACTGAGCGATGTGCCATAGTCAGGCTTTGTGAGTTTGCGCTACTTGCAATAAAGCTTGTTGGATTATTTAAAATTAGCACAAGTGCATCCTGTTTGTATTTGAATACTGAGACTGGCTGCAGAGAATAGCGCTTAAATTCAGTACCAGTATGGTAGTTATTCCCTATGGTCAGGTTCAGCGCATGCAATTGGTGAAGATCACCAGAAACATCACAGTCGACTGCTTTTGGTGTGTAATTTCATTTCCAGACCATTCCCCCCCCCGCTTATTTGAATTGCCTGTAAAAAAGAGAATTCATCTTTATCCCTCCGCCGTACTAAATAGGACAGCTCAGGACATTCTTTATACTTCCAGATTTACATTTCTCTTTCAGCTGAAAAGAGTGCTGCATTGTTTTTATGCATAAATAATTTCTTGCTTCTCCCGGCAGTCGCTGCGCGCTACATATTGTCTTCACTTTGTTTTTCATTTGCTGCATCATTCCCAGTAGACTTGACTTGGAAGAAGCCTGTTCTGGTTACAACCTTTTTTTATACCTTCAACTGCCTGATTGCTATTAGTGGAAATCTTCACAGCCTTGTGTAATGCAGCTCTGTACATTTCCCAATACAATAGTCATGCTGCAAACAAAAAGTGCAACTCCACCTCTTGGTACCACAACTGGCTTATGAATATTTTACCATATATACTTTCTGACTTTTTTAATTGAAGTGTTTCTGTTTTTTTTTTTGCAAATTTCCTGGTAGCTGTTTAGCTGTTTGATTTAGTACTTTAAAGTAGCATATACCTTGCCCATACTGGGCAATGGGACAGGTTTGCATTATAGGAGGCAGTGTCAGCTGATTCAAACACCAGGACATCAGTGGGCAGGTAAGTCTCTGGCATTTGACAGCTATATGAACAGGGGTGGGCTTAGTGCCACACGGAGTTGGGTTTTATCTTGACAGATGTCTCATGTTTAGCCTGGGCCTATGATCTAGGGTGCTCCACAGGGACACAAAGGCTGATTTAAAGAATATATAAATAGCATGTGGGCTTAGTGCCATAAGAGGCGGGGTGCTACCTTGACTTGGGCACAAATCCATCCCTCATGTATAGTCTGGACCTATGATCTGGGGTGCTCCACAGGAACACAGTGGTTGATTTAAAGAATATATGACTGGGATAGGGCTTAGTGCCATAAGAGTTCCGGGTTCCATTTGACTTTGGCACAAGTCATTGCCCTATGTATAGCCTGGGCCTATGATCTACTTTAGGGTGCTGCACAGGGACAGCACCCTAAAAATATATTAACAGGGGGTAAGCTTAGTGCCATGAGGGGTAGGTATTTTATCTTGATTTGAGCAAAAGTCAATGGCCGATGTATAGTCTGGGCCTATTTTTAGGGTGCTCTTCAGGGACACAACAGTTGATTTAAAGAATATACGACCAGGGTTAGTGTCATAAAGGGGTGGGGTTTCATCTTGACTTGGGCACAAATCAATCCCTCATGTATAGAATGAACCTATGATCTAGGATACTCCACAGGGACACAAAGATTTCTTTAAAGAATATATTAACAGGGGGTGGGCTTAGTGCAATGAAGGGGTGGGGTTTTAACTTGATTTGAGCAGAAGTCCGTCCCCATGTTAGCCCGGGCCTATGATCTTGGGTGCGCTGTAGGGATACAAAAGTTGATTTAAAGAATATATGAACAGGGGGTGGGCTTAGTGCCATAGGGGGCAGGGTTTTATCATGACTTGGGCTCAAGTTAATGCCCTGTGTATAGCTTGGCTCTATGATCTAGGGTGCTTCACAGGGACACAAATGATAATTTAAAGAATACCAGAGTATGTGCAGGTAATGCAGGTGGGTTTAGCGCCACTTTTAAGAGGTTTTTATGATCTATTGTGAAACATTTTGAAAAATCAATGCCATTCCATTGCAGGGTGGATGGATCTTGCAGATCTGATGTGACAAGATGCCATATATTCATGCTTTGCATTAAATAGCTGATTTCTAAATGACTCAGGAGAGTGCAGTAATTGGATAACTGTCCTTGATACAGCACTGGGCTGTCATGGGACCTAACATAAATAAATCCAGCTAGATAAAAGTTACTTTGGCACATTTGCCATTAGCAGTTTTCTTTTTGCTGGCCTGTGAAATTGTGCTCAGAATAGAAGTTTATTTAAAACATGCAGGATGGAGAAGCACGCTTATCAATTTGGAGAGGTTTATTTAAAGGGACTGGTAAAAGTTGCAGGGTTTTCTGTTGGCCATTCCTGGAAAATGGCATCTGCTTAAAATGGATAGGAGTAAATAAAAGACACTCAGGGCAATGGGTGGGCTCCTTGTAAGCCTTATTAACAACTGTTAAATTGCAACTTGGCCAACATGTTTGCTTTCTGTTCCTCGTTGTCTTGGTTGTGATTACCTTTAATTTCCCTTCTGTTACTATCCTCTATTGGTCTTGCAGTGCCCAGTTTTTACAATTGTATGTTGTTCTAGCACTACCAAGTTTTTTAAATTATGTTTTTTTTTTAATGCTGACTATGATGGGTGGTCACTTGACACATAGAGCACAAACAGAGATTGTTTATGGAAAATGTCTTCTGGGACCTTGGTTAGAGTAGGGAATGTCCCATTTGGTAGATTCTCCTTCATTCATCCTGTCCTGGAGATGCAACAGAAAATAATTTCTCCAAAGTGAGGGCAAATTCCCCCCATTAACATACCATGTTGGATTTTCTGACACTTTCTGCCTTGTTTTGGCTTCAGGTGCCCTTTAAAACCCATCTCCAGGTAAACAAAAAAATTACCTTTGCAGTGGGGCTACTCTTGCACTGCCAGGGATAAGTCCCTGTTTTTGTCTAGGGGTCTGGAGTAAAGCAGATTTACTTACCTGATCCCCTCTCCTGCTGTCTCTCTCAGGGCTGCTAGATTGGTCCCCGCAGCCTCTCTGCCCCTAGGCTTCGGTGCTCTAAGGATGGCTGGCGCCATCACGTCTAATGCAGGTGCCACGGCCCTCCATTAGATGTGAGGACGCCAAGGGACATTCCACCAGCCGGAGCAGAGTGGGAGAAAAGGAAAGTGTGTATCATTCATTGATATCATAAGTATAGTGGGTATTATTAAAAAAAATATTGAAGGATCGAAATGAAGAGTATCTGCACATGGGTTTGATATTTTTTTTTTTAGCTAAAAAGTCAAATTTGCTCTTTTAACAGATAATTTTGAGCACTTTCAGATTTGCTCAGTAACAAGCAGTGTCCAACGTGCACATTTCTATTCTCATGCACTGCCGGATTGTGAATGCATCGTATACATATGAAACATTCATGGTTATAAATAAACCCAGTTAGATGAATTGATTTTTGTTCCATCCAGAGCTCTGCGCCAAAGGTGCTGCACACGCTCCATCTCTAGACAGGCTGTAATACTTTATTTAGCAAAGCCTTGGTGATATTGCCATTAAAATGGAGTGTAAGCTAAGCCCTTTTTTCCCCCAATTTTTGATAGAGTGGACTGATCTGAAACCTCAAACCATCTTTCTCTCCAGCTATCTTCTGCAGCTATGAACTGCAAAATAACTTCCCTCTATGTAATGGAAATGAGAAGAAGGAAGTTTTGTAGTCCAAATCAAGAGAGCAGCCTAGTGTGACAATGCTGATCCTCCCATATAAACATCTACAGTGAGAATTGTTACTGGCAGTTGCAAATAAAGAAAAAAAAAGACTTACAAAAGGAAACTAATGCATCCATCACATCTGAATACTGGTAATAAGCAGTAAATAACAATGTTGTTTTTGGGTTTAGATTTAGTTTAAAGCAGACCTCCCCATGCCCGTGAAAAATATTCCCCATGTGCTGGTTAACATGAACATATTTACAAGTCCAGAAAATGCAACGTTGTGCTTTTCTCCCCCCAGTGCATGTCCCATCCCACGCCACCGCCTTTTTTTTTTGATCTGGTGCCATGTCTTTTCACATCATGTTTTGCATGGTGCAAGAGGATCTCCAACCCAGCCACCTGGGATACACATCACATATCCTAGAAGGCTGCAGGACCATCGGAGCCGTCTCCCAACACTATGGCAACATGTAATGTGAAAGACATTAGTTGGCTTCAGATTCTTCATGTTACATGTTGCCATAGTGTTGGAAAATCTTCTGAGATACGTGACCAGTATCCCTGGAGGCTGGGGCCAGAGAAGGGTTAGGGGGGCGTGGAACAAGGTTAGGGAAGGCGGGGAATGATATGGTTAAGGAAGGCGAGGAACTAGGGACAAAGTCAAATCTTTTTTTTAAAAAGGAAAACATTGTAAGCAATTGTGTAATGGAAGAGGGGAGGAAAGAAAAAGAACTGAATTGTAAATTTGATGTAAGGTCCTCTTGTAGTATTAAACTCTCAATCTTTTGTTCAATAATGAATCCAGATCAAACAAATATACTGTATATTGCACAAAGTATTTCTTTAAACGTTTTCCCAAGCACTTAATCATGTTTCTTAACAGCTCCAACTCTTTCAGCTCGGCTTCCCTGAACTTCCTGTCCAGAACAAGATGACAAGGGACAGAGCAGGCTTCAGCAACTATCTACTAGCTTGGAGAAGGGAGGATGGAGAAATAAGGAGAAGGGAGCAGGGGAATGGCTTGTCTTGCTGTGTCTGTGTGTTTGAGGAGACACACACACAGCTTACTAGCACACACAAGGGTGGCTGCATAGGACCCTGAAAGGAACAGGATATCTGGGTCATTGCTCAGAGGATCAGCTGATTCTACAAGAAACTAAAACTTTTAAACATCAAGGAGCAGAATCCATTGTAAGTGATATAAGCATTTGTAATGGTTTAAAAACCTATTGACTTTAAAATCACTTTAAAGTGATCACTTTAAAGTGACATTAAAGTCACAATCAAACCCCCCCTCCTCCCCCCCATCGCTGCTGTAAGGACTCCTCTTAAATAATGCCTCTTGATCCGATCATCTTCTTCCTTCCACTTGTTTCCAGCAGCCCCTCCAGCGCTGGTGCCGGTCTCTGATCCAGCGCTGACTCCTCGTATCCCACGCGGTATCTGCCTGATGTGCACGCTCACAGCTGCGTGCATTGACTTACACTGAGTCTCTCCCCGCCTGTGATCTCTACTGCGCATGCCACCGCACTCATCCTCCTGCTCGGCCGTTCGGGGAAGCTGATTTCTACGGCCTGGGAGCGAGCGGCGGAGATAGAGGTAAGTTTTTACCCGGTTTGATAACTTTTCTATTTTCTTAAATGTTTTTGCATATATCTGCTGCTTGCTAGCAGTAGATATACTGTATGTAAAACAATGTGACTTTAATACTACTGTAAGGAAATCTATTAACTTTGATATTAGTCTGGTGGTTCTACAATTCTACATATAATGTGCATCATTTTATGGTTGCCGTACAGTGCTGCAAAATCTGTTGCCATCTTTTAAATAAAGAATTATGATAATAATAATAATAATAAAATCTAATAATACATTTTTAGATTGTGGAAGGAGAGACTAAGCACAGGGATTCCATACAAGTGCCCTGTAGAGAGTGACCTTTGGAAGAACTGAACGAAACACCCCAGTGCTGCAGAGCTGACCACTTAGCACCCATACTGGTATAACATGTCCCAGCATGCTCTGGGACAGTTCGCCGCTCTGCCCATCTGTTTGATATACCATAGACGATTCTGCTTTTTGAGATTATTGTTCTTTGGCTGGAAGACTTTACATTTTTTTTTTTTTACTGGTGTTCGGCCAAACCCAAACAGCTTTTCTTGCTATCCGTCTTCCTGTAATCTTTCTATATAAAGATCTGTATAATCCCCAGATATCTAATTTCCGTAATGCAGTCTGTCACATGAAATGGCTGGCCCTCTACACGCCGCAGCAGCCATTAATGTCACAATGTATTATCTGGCGACTAAGTAACTCGTCTTTATATTGAAGCCCGTGGAAGGATGCCACTGCTAGACAAAGGAGGATGAATAAAGAATGTGACCCCGGTGATGTCATTGCACTGCATTACAGCAGTAAACGACCACATCAAAACCACGAGACTCTTGACATTCCTTCTCCCATCGTGTTCACTCTATAGAGGATTTTTTCAGTGACTCATTACAGCCACTTGATAGGATGATTGCCACGTCGATGTAATGGCACTTCTCTAGAAAGGCAATGGGATCTTAATGCGAATCTAAGCCCAAAAACAAGAGATATATACAGTATATATATACAGGTGAAACTCGAATAATTAGAATATCGTGCAAAAGTAATTGCAGTAAGTGCTGCAAAAGGGGCCCAAACCAAGTACTGAGTACATATGCATGCTATTCCTGTCCCTGGGTGACTACTCTCACTGCTTGTACTGTATCTATGGAGGGAGCTGTGGTTGTCACGTAGGACAGGACTCTCTTAATCTCCCTTACATGGGAAGGGGGGATTTGTAGGTTACAAACCATAGCTTGGAAGAAGGATAACATTGTGTTTTCACTTCTAATTTACAAGGAGAGCAGCAAATATTTTCTCTACCTGTTGAAAATAGTCCGGGCTTGAAAAATAAAATCTAATGCAGCCACAACATCTAAGGACTGGCACGCCTGTAATATATTACATTTGTGTTCTTGGGTTTAGATATCCTTCAACATACCTGCCTCACTCCTTCCACTTTTGCAGACACATTTGAGAAAACCCCCTCTATATGTATATTTGTTCCCACTCACAAAGCATACCAAAAATAATAATTAAAACAATATTTCTCATCTATTAGATGTGTAGTTGGAGCCTATGCAAGCTTCTCTCTCTCAATTTCCAAGTGTCAGGAAACTCTGTTTGTCATCATAGAAAGACTAGGGGCAGACTGAGCTTCCTCTCATTAACATACAATGCTTCTAATGTAACGCTTGGCATGAAATGTGTTCAAATCCAGTTTACAGCTGATAATGATAATCTGCCAGCACAGTGCAGACAGGGTTAATTATGTTAAAGCTCAATTCCCCAGCCCACCTTTCATTCCTGAAACAAATTCAGTTTAGAGAGAAACTTTTCTTTCAGAATAGAGCAAGTAACATGTAAACAGCAATTTAAGTATTTAAGGTATACTAAGTGAATGGGAAAATGCAGCAATTATAAAATAGGTGTTATGCCAATTTGGCTACAGAAGTGGAGATACACTTTAAAGTGATATTAAAGCCCCCTTTTTTTAAAATATTTCCTACAAGGAGACCCACCTTTGCTGGAGGCTGTTGCTGTTTTTCTTTAAAAGTTTTTAATTCCTTGTTTTCTAGTGGACCCCCGCAGCATTCTTCCCCCGCCCCCTGTATGGGTGCCACCTTCGTTCTAATGGAGGCACCCCTGCACGCTCGTGCCCGCAGTGGCTAAGTGCGTCCACAGACACACACAGCCCTGTGGCAGGCCACGCCCCTTCTCTCTTTGATTGATGGAAGAAAGAGCCTATGGCTCCTCTGCCTTCAGTATCCTCCCCCCGCAACCCGGAAGTTCAGGAAACGGAGAATCGCTTCGGGACCGCCGGCGGGGACGTGCACAGCTGACAGGTAAGTGTGGAGGGGACTGGGGGAGAAAAAAGGTGCTGGGCCGTTTTTACCCTAACGCAGAGAATGCATTAAGGTAAAAAACGCCCAGACCTTAATACTACTTTAAGCTATTTCCGTGGCTGGCATTGAAACTTGAACCCCAGCTAAAACATTGTTTTATAGAGTAACAAAAGTTGGAAATTTCTGCCTATTTTTATTACGGTCCATGTCTCCATTGGTGAGACGCGCCCTCATGTCTGTTGTGTCGCTGGGATAGGTGAGTGGAAATCATTTTAGCGGAACACCCACAGATAATCAGGGCTGTCCCTATAATGAGACAGCCTTAGGGATCCCATGCAGCATTCCATTGGGTCACTTGTTACCCCCTTTCCAGCCAGAGCATCCTGGGTTGATAAGAGCCCGCTGAGCTCCTGGGAACCAATGACATCAGCGAGCTGGGCGGGATGCCGTGTACCATGAACCATCCCTGTCTTGCCCCCCTGGATCGCCCTCTACGAGTCAGCTGCACGCTCCCCCCCGCCAAGAGTAACTAACCCCTCCCTCCCAGGAGCTTGCATCATGGCCGCCCCTGGCGGCGCAACGTCTAGGGACACCCCTGCAGACAATTGTTTTAGTAGAGTGGAGAGGGATAGTACTTCGTGGGCTAAACAGCTCTAAATAATGGACACAATGGGGTTAAGGTCTGGACTCTGTTGTGGCCAAGCCATATGGGAAAATGATGTCTCATGCTCCCTGAACCACTCTTTTACAAATTGGGCCCAATGAATCCTGGCATTGTCATCTTGGAATATGCCCAATGTGCCATCAGGGAAGAAAATTATCCCTTAATGGAAAAACCTGGTCATTCAGTATATTCAGGTAGGCAGCTGACCTCAATTTTTGGGAACCAGGCCAACCGAAGCAACCCCAGATGATAACCCTAAATCCAGGTGGTGACTTTTTTTTGACCAGGCAGTGTATAAAAATAATTTTAAACATATTGGGGAGTTTTCTTAAATTTGACTGCAAACGTGGAACTGTGCTTTAAGTTTGGTTTCCTTTAAGCTTTTTTTGGTTCAAGCTCCCACTAAATCTACAGATGGCTTCGTGTCACAAAGCCGCTATCTGCAGTCTCTGCAGTAAACGAAGAACATCAGTCATTTCATTTTCCAATCCTAGGTGACATTTGGCAGAATTTAATATCCGGCTCCAAGCACTGCCTACTTGTATCTGTATTATATATACAGAAAAGCTATTATGTTTCCTTTATTATGATACACAACAGACTTTTATTGTTATTTTCCATCTTGAAAACTTGTACTGTTATCTCGCCAGAATACCAAACGTCTGTGTTATTGTACATAGCGTATTCAAGTGGCATTATAGCCTTCATGAAGGGCACATCAAATACGTCTCGAGACACCCACATTTAAGCCATAGCTGGTAGAGAATGGATCTATTTAAAGCACAAAGGGAGGGCTGTAGCTTGATGGTTTTCAAGAGGTCCTGTCATGATTGGGTTTATGCAGGAATCTGAACATTCCATCTAATTATTAGCATTGTGCAGGCTCACTTATGAAAGATTTATATTCCCCCTTTTTATATAGCTTTACTTTTTCTGAGTTTGACACAATGTGACTCCTCTAGCTGGAGTGTCAGGGACAGCTGCCGCCTATTCCAGCAGCAAAACACAATGAAGGAAAACACTCAAATATTTTACCAGCAAAGTAGATTTACTCTTTTTTTTTTTCCTTCCTGGAAACTAAATATTTAAGTTCATGTTGCTAAGTGAGTTATTGAGCAAATATTTAATTTCACATAGGCATTGATTCTGCTGTTTTTCCCATCTCGAGATGTATAACCTGTGTTTGCCTTGCGTCTGAAGACTGATTATGTATCCCATTCTTTTATGCATTCTTTCTTTTTGATCGATGACCTGAACAAGTCTTTACATGTCAAGTTTTTCACCCCTTTTATTTTTATAAGTCTCTATAAAGAAATGATTGGCTACTTGCTGATACGATTCTAAATTTCTAACAAATAAAAATTCATGGAAAATCCAGCTGCGACTATGGCGCTCCCTTTTTCTACTTATTCTTTTATAACGGTTTAGGGCTATGTCAGACTAGCAATGCTGTTAAAACTTTACTAGTTAAGTGGCATACAAAACAGAACAAGAATCACAGAGGAAATAAATCAATCGAATACATAAAACTTTACTAGTCAAGTATCTTGAGCTTTCCAACACGATTCACTAGTCCGGAAAGAGAAAAACTAGAGAAATTGGAGAATGAGAGAAAGAAAAAGACAAAAGAAAAGACCTGAGACCGTACAACCCCCCCCCTCCCCCAGACAAGAGCGTACCATTTGCATGGTTGTTAAACTTTCAGAAGGAATATCAGGGTGGGCATATGTTATCTAAGGGTCCCAAACCTTCATGAATTATTTCACTCGGGTATCCAAAAGGACACTGAATACGTTTTAATTTACGAAAAAGGAATCAATTCTATGTCGCACCCCCGCAAAAGGAACAAATTGCTTCCTCCACATCTGCGCAATTGCTTGATTGGCAGCTAGGAAAACAAAAACTGCCAATTTTTATGCTGAGCCTTTGTAAGGTTTGGGAGTTTAAGGTGTAATAACGTGAACCAAGGATCCTTGATGATACTTGTGTAAAAAAGGCTTTGCAATAAATGAAACATTTTAGCCCAATGCCTATCCACCATCAGGCATGTCCACCAAATATGTAACACGTCCCTTTTTATAGCACATACCCGAAAGCAAGAAGCAGTCTGTTGAGGGTGTAAATGTGCCAGTCTGGCATGGACCATGTACCATCTCATTATTGATTTATAAGCGGTTTCATAGAAGTAATATTGATGTTGCACATAGCCGTGGTGGCCCAAATCTGCTGCCAATCCGCATCAGATCTGCAATTTCCGGAGTTCCCTTTCCCAGCCCAGCATATATCCATGGTTCAATCTGGTGGATACGATATTAGGCTGCGTGTACAATATGGACACCAGTTTGGGTTGTGAGGGTGTGTGGTAACAAATATGCTCAAGTAAAGACGCTGAGTGGGGGGCACTCTGTTAGAAATGTGAGATGAGACCCAATGCCTGAGTTGCCGATAATGAAAATATTCCGCTGCTGGAGTATGTAAGTTCTCCATGATGGACGCCCAGCTGCGTAGCATTCCCCTCATTAATAGGTTATGAATGCACTTTTTTTTTTTTATTAATCAATGTGGTTGCATAAATAATATTTTCTTACAAAAGGTGGACTATGCCTTTAAGACTAAAAGCTGCTACTTTTTGCCTATAGCATATACTGTATGTCAAACGTGTTTTCTGGTTTACTGTGGTGAGACCGGAGATTCCTCAGAATAGAAATGACTGAAAAGGTACTGTATATTGCTTGGCTTCTGAAGTCCTGCACAAGTATATACTGGTTTTTTTTCTTTATAATAGGTCAGCTGTAAAGATTTTTGAAAGCCTTTTGAAAAGCCTGAACGTCAGTGACACTTGTAAAAGCATCTTCAGATAGAAAGTGCTGACAAAACCCTGAAGAGTGAAGTCAGTTTCTCATGGTTCTTTCAGTGACACCAATTACAACTCGCTGGATTATTTTACACTGCAGTACTAGGAGAACTCTTGGCAACCATTAAAACGTCAGTTTAGTGTAGTCCATTCAAAAATGAAATGCCATCGTTTGCTATAAGTAACTTCACATTTAACTTTGCTTTTACTTTTTATTTCATAAGCAAGCCTGAAAAAATATTTGAAGTACAACCTTATTTAGAGTAAAACTAAATCTTTCACAAGCACTTGCCTAGGGCTATCTCAGCAGGATCTCATTGGGGGGGCCTCCTAAGGCATATTCAGTTGCTCAGCCGCACTAGTGACCATTTTAACCTGGCAGCGCTGGAGAAAGGTGCCTGAACAATGATGGAGGAAATCAATTCAGTGTGGGAACCTATAAATGAATGTTTTAGTGGACGGGCACACCAAATATTCGTTGGAAAATGGTATTTATTACTCAAAAATATTATCCTCCGCCATTTTGCTTTGCACTGTGCAGCTGAAGCCTTCAGTGAAGCTGCTGCAGTGAACTGAAGTGCTGCAGAACAGCTACTCAGCGCTTGGCTAAGGCCTGCTTTACACCTAGGCGATTTTGAGCAGTTAGAAAAGCGCTTTTAAACGCCCAACACAAGAAATCTCATTATTTTCAATGGCCCCTGTTCACACCTGAGCAGCAAGATGCCAACAGGAAAATGCCAAACGCCCAAAAAGGTACATGAGCTTTTTTGGGCGGTTAAAAGCGCCATTTGCCCCATAGACTTCAATGGAAACGCAATCCCTCCCCATGCCGCACCACGAATGTTTCCTTTCAGCACTCCAGTGCCCACCCCCTTCCCCGAAACAACATCGTCTGAAGCAGCGAAACCCGTAGGGAGAGCCCTGCACTTACCATTAATGTGCACAGCATACTTGCATTATGGCAGACTTACCCACAAGAGTGCTCACCTCCAGTGATGCCAGGTCTGCTCTCCTCCCTGTCAGTCCATCTGCTGCTATCTTTTCATATTCTCCCTGGCTTCCTCTGGGTTCGGCATCCTCCCTCTTTGGCCATTGGGATGTTGACAATGATGTAACTCCTGCATATTCCCTCTAGAGCACTGGTTCTCAACCTTTCTAGGGCTTGGACCCCTTGGTAACATTTGCCAAGTTGTTGTGACCCCCAATGGTAAAATTATAATAAAACACTTGACCCGCTTGTACATTTAGGCCCCGTTTACACCAAGGTGTTTCGTTTTATTCCGTGCTGAAACGCATGCAAATAAAAATCCCATGTATTTTTTGGGGGGCTGTTCATGCAAACGAGCTGAATCACACGTAACAATACACCCTTTGTTTAAATTAGTCCGTGAGCTTCTTTTGTGGCACTTATCAGCTTGTTTTGCTCTATAAAGCCTAAATGTCTATATGCACCACAAGCAGTGTACACAAAGGGAAAGTATGATAGCAGATAGATAAAGCAGTTTTTGGGCAGACAGATCTCTATGGTCTCTTCTACCAAAAAAATTCAACTTGCTATGACTTTTTTTTTGTTTCGTTTTAGTAGTATCTTACACTGCCTTGTAAGTCTCAGCATCTTCAAGGCTTATTCACTAAGAGATAATTTCTGATTGGATGATGTGGGTTACCTCACTTTCATCATACTCATTGCCCTTTACACCACATATTTATGCAGAAGGTCATCCTGCACTTGTACACTTCCATTGAATTCAGCTTTGGAAACCTTCTTTGTTGGAGGGCCCACCAGGGGCCAAACTAATGAAAATGTATGGACCTGGGAGTCAGACACTGCCTAGATACAGCTATCATCATTCTTGAAGTGCAAAGCTCAGCACTTTGAAGGAAAGGATAACTTAGTAGGAAAAATAACATAGAAAAGATTGAAAAAGGAATGTGTGTGATGAAATGAATAAAGCAAAAGAGTGTAATAATTTGTGTTTGTACACTTCCTATGCTGTTATGTTATGTAAAGGATTAAGCTTTTCTGCAGGGTGTGAAAAGAGTAGGAGACTCGCACATAAAGCAATCATTCATACATGTATAGACGTAATGACTTCACAAGTCATTAGACCGCTGCGCAACCAAAGATCGGGTAGGTATATCTTTTTTTAAATTATTATTATTTTAGACCCTATACCAAAGCGAGCATTTTAACTGCCCGGAGATCTTCTTTAACCAATCACAATTGATATAAACTTATATATCTTTAACTGATCATGATTGATAAAGAAGCTTGGCTGCATGATCAGTCTGTGACATCATATTCCCTCCCAGTGTGTTCTTAGCTTTACATGTTTGCTTGCTTTAACTAGTGAGCTACTCACTCAGGACTTCATTCACTACAACATGACATCCGGCAAAGGGAGCGTAAACATCCAATCATGTGTAGTTGATGTTAAAAAAAATTGAGTTTCTCCTGCCGTGCTGTTTAAAGAAGCCTCGTTCACACCTAGGTGGCATCGTTTTTGCATGCACGGGACCGCGTGCGGTTTTTGCACGTTTATGCTCGTTTGGCACATTTTTACGTGTACATGAAGACGCGTGTTTTGACTGGCTGCTCAAGAAACATTGTGCACAAATGTGCACGATAATGTGCAATATGCTTCTCCCGTCCCGTGCATTTCCTGGTGTTTCCATTTAAGTCTAATGAGCTTGAAACTGTCCAAAGAAGCTCATGTACATTTTTCTGCGTTTGGCGTTTTGCTACTCAGGTGTAAACATTGAAAATCATGGGATTTCTTGTGTTAGCGTTTAAAAGTGCTAAAAAACGCCTAGGTGTGAACCAGGCCTCAGTGTGTCACATGCTTGTTTTCAATCTGTTTCATACACAAAGCATGTAGGAGTTAGGGCCGGTCCACACCACAAACAGTGCATTCCAGAGCGGTCAGCCTCTGTATTGCAACGTGGCTGGCTCCCTGCGTTCAGGGGGCGTGGTTTTGCATTGAAATCAATGGCACCGCAGTTACGCCC
>NW_017306288.1:1351676-1388553 GCF_000935625.1 Nanorana parkeri
CCTGCAGTTTGATCACCCGCACCTGAATGCGTGGCACATTAGGAGATTCAGCTTTAGTATTAATATCTGTATATGGTTTTCTGTGGTAGTCGTAACAAATACTCGTTTGTAAGCTTATCCGAAACTAAAGAAAATTCAAATTTTGTCCGAATCCGGAACCTGAACCAAATTGAATTTTGACCCGAATCCCGAAATGACGAAATATCCTAACCAAATTTTTCCACAGCTTACATGTCTAGTAAATGGTTTATTCCATCAATACATATCTTTTGGCTCCTTCGTCATGGTGATCAAAATATTTCAATAGCAGGCTCTGCAATTCAGAAACCTTTAATGTTTCTGTCAGTCATACAGTCGATCTACCATGCACGCTGACCTTTAAATAAAAAAATATATATTCTAACCGGAGAAGGAGCATAACATTGCATGGTAATTGAATGACCTGTATTAGACTTACTCTGCTCCTGTGTGTTTTTGGAGAACCAGAGCATGCAAAGGCTTATTAGTAAGATCTAGAAGAGCAATGGCTAGAGACACAGGCCTGCAAACTGGCTCATTAATACAGGAAGAGGATTTTCTAAGCACATGGAAAAAAATGCCTTCTTTATTACAAGGATTTATTCGGCAAGGTGCAGCCAGAATCACTCGTTTGTCGGGAGCTCTTCTGGGTATTTTTCATTTACAGACAGACTTTTGATAACTTTGTATGTTTACAATACTTACATCTGGAAGTCACACTAGCATCTTTGTAGCAAAGAATTGTAGGAGCTACAAATCTCTCTGATTATTTGGTAGCTGGCTACAAAACATCTCTATACAGCTACAAATTGCTAGTGCGTGGTGATCCTCAATAGCTGCTTTGGATAACAGGAGGAGCAGCTACTGAAGTTCTTCATTCTGTAGGTAGCTCCAAACACTGCAGAAAGTTGATTAATGAGTGACTGAGATACAAATCACTGGAATCACTGCGACACAGACCTTTCATTGACTGCAATTCATATTTTCTTAGCAACAACAATTGTAATTAGACAGGTTCTGTAGCTGCTACAAATTCACATGCGTATTCCTAATTTCTCATCAGTCAACCGCGATGATTTTGAGAACATTTGTATCAATTTGTCATTACATTGGCTACATTTGTATTCAAAGGGAACTTGGCATAAGCATGAACATTTAAAGCCCCACGGGCAAAATATGTCTCCTCCTTCCCACCCCTCTCGAACACATCCTCCGGGGCTTTTATTTTTCCTTACCCTGTCTTGCTCCGTATCGGCCAGCTTTTTCCCCCTCTCTAGGACCTTGGCTGACCCCATTTCCAGGTGCAGGGGACCTCTAATTCAATGCTGCAGATAGTCCCTCACTGGCTGTTACCCTACCAATCCCTTGTGATGACGTCACTCCTCTTCTGGATCCTGAAAAGACCACTCCGGGTGGAGCTCATGCTGTAAACTGCTTGTTATGTTAGCGTTATATCTATATTTCCATACAAAGGTTCAGTTTAAAGCTGACAAACATATAGTATATGGCTAAAAGTATGTGGACGTTCTTCAAAATGTAGATGTTTAAGGGTTATCAGTAGGAATGCACCGATACCGTTTTTTTTGCTATCGAGTACCGATACTGGTGCTGCTGCTGGCATGGAGCTGGCTGCCCGGGCAATAAAGACATGCCGTCCGGCTTCCTGATTGCCCACTAAGCCGGCTCCATGTTGTTTGGCTGGCTCAATCAAGAAGCCGGGCGGTGAGTAATGACCCGCCTTCCGGCTTCCTGATTGGCCGGGAAGGCGACTCCATGCTGATTGGCTGGAAAGCCAATTAGCATCGAGCCCCCTCCACTGCATTGGTTAATAAAAACTTTGCCCAGAGTTCTTCGTTAATAAATAGTTTTAGTGTTTTCATCACATTTGATATTCTTTAAATGTGTTTTCTTTCACCGCGTCCTGCTATTGCTTATCGGGTCGTGATTAAGTAACCGGGCTATCAGCATTCCTGTACGAGCAGTCTGTACACTCACCTCTGTGCCATGTGAGATGGCAAAGTGTCTGCTCAGGATTGTTCTCTCTATCAGCATGACATGAGGCCAAGGGAGGACACATTCCCATACTGCTGTTAGATGTTGGGCCTCAGAGAGCCTTCACTTTTCCTGCACACTCAGCTGAAGTTGTCAGGATGACACAAAGTAACAGAAGCGACAGCTTGTAGATCAGATCGAGTTCTGCGGAACTTTGCAGAAAAACATTGCATCAGGGGTAGGCAACTCTGGCCCCCCAACTGTTGTGGAACTACAAGTCTCATGAGGCATTGCAAGACTCCGACGGCTACAGGCATGACTTCCAGGGGCATGTTAGGTTTTGTAGTTAAAGCTGGAGGACCGGAGTTGCCCAATCCCTGGTAATGTCATTGACATTCACACATAGAAGGAACAACTATGAATTTACTTACTGAGTTGTTTCCCATTTTTTGTGGCTGTTCTGGGATTTTTCTTTAATAAGCGCAAACAGGGTTGTGATAGCTCTTCTTTAAGGGTTAGTTCACACCAGCCAGTGCGTTCCGGCCCGATTGGGGCCAGAACGCACTGGATCGCATTGCAGCCGGCTCACTTTGTGTTGGGGTGCTTGCAGCATTTTTTTCTGACCGGACCGTAGACATTGATGTGCCACACGTTCCTGTGCGGCTGATCGCACTGCGGCCAGAGGGCGTGGCTGCGGTGCCATTGAGTTAAATGCACCACCACAGACCCAGTGATCTCATCAATGGAATGCAGGCTGGTGGGAGGAGCCAGCAAGGGGAACAGAAATGCAATGAATGAAAGGGGTGGGCCAGGGACATTTGGATGGAGAACGTTCAATGTGCTCTACTTCTTTCCTACTCAGCCTGACTGTGTCTTGCCCGCCCCTCTCATTCATTAGATTTCCATTCTTTCAATTATGTATGTTCAGCATCACATGTGGGTGTTGCCCAGGGTGGTCTTCATGCAAATAAAGCCGGCCTAATAACGCCCACTCCTCCAGACTGACATCTACCTATCAAGGCATTTTGATATTTTCATAACTCCTCCCAAGAGTCAGCCCACTGCTTGCATTGGTGTTGAGGGCTCTTGAGAACAGTACTTAGACAGAATGCTATGATGTTTTCAGGAAGCGATGTACAGCATCCCGCTGGCTCCTCCCACCAGTCATGATCTGTCTGCATTGTGTAGAGAAGCACAAAAACCCCGTGAGGAATCAGGGGAAGGCAAAATATAAGCAGACTAATTCCGCTGTTTGCTTGGAGTAAGGGTTGCCACCTTTTCTTCAAGTGAAACCCAAACACTCTAGCGCCGTGCATGGCAGTTTTTTTTGGGGGGAGTACAGAGGAGAGATCGAGGAGAGGCAGCCAGGAGAGAGAGCAAGGAGAGACAGCCAGGCGAGGGAGTAAGGAGACTGGCTATAGAGGACAACAAATCCCAGCAATACATTATACAGCAATATAAAATTATATGAAGCTACATACTGTGTGTTGCTCCGGGGTGGCAGCCTGATGTCTCTAGGGTCTCAAGTGGCCCGTGTGGGCTCTCACCAGGGCTGTGCAAGCTCTCAGGTGGGCTGTGCAGGCTCTCAGGTGGGCTGTGCATGATCTCAGGTGGACTCTACGGGCTCTCAGGTGGGCTCTGCGGGCTCTCAGGTGGTCTATGTGGAAACTCAGGTGGGCTATGTGGACTCTCAGGTGGGCTATGTGAATTTTCAGCTGGGCTGTGCGAGCTCAGAGTCTTTTCCAGAGACTTTAGCTGCAAAACTATGTAAGAAAATATAAAGCAGCATTCAAAGAGAATTAAACTGTTGAAGGGCTGCAAAAAGGCATGAGAGAGCTGTACAATATATCTGTTAACCACAGGGCACACACAGTGACAGATACAGATATAAGAAGACAAGCTGAAATGTCTTTCCTGCACTGGTGACACTGCCAGGACTGTACCACCTTCTACAATGGGGAAGGGGAGTGAAGGTACCAAATTTGCATATCAATTAATCACGTCATTTCCATATGAATGAGCTGCTGGCTTATTCATATGTAAATAGCGCCACTCATTCATATGTAAATATCACAGCCAACTTTTTTTTCTAGTGGGGAGCCAGTAGCCCCTACCTTCATTTTGGATGCCCCTGTCTCCCTGACATGTTGTGTCTGGGTCTCAGCTGCTATATAACCCGGACACAGCCTTGTAAACCCGGACTGTCCGGGTCAATCCCGGACAGACGACAACCCTACTTGGAGTCCAGTTTTAAATGCCTGCAGTTAGTACTGTTGATAATACTTTGTGCTAAAGGCAACCAATGTATAGGAATGCTTCATGTTTTGCTGAGCAATGAGAGGCAGCCGTCTGAGGATGGACTTTGTAAAGGCCCCCGGGCGATGTAAAGGCTCTGGGCAATGCAGATACAATACTTCTCTGAAGAGGAGGGCACCCGGAGCACACACTGACCTACTTCTGCTTGCCCACTATGATACATATTGCAGATTAATGAGTTTGCAGGAAAGAGTCTGGGAATAACCGCAAGGATCTAAATTAATCTCTTGTCTGTGTATGAAGACTTCATTGCAGTACAGATGAGTGAAATGACAGGGAGATTAATGGTCATCAGTTTTACAATGAGTCAAGGGCAGCAGGCTTGTTTCATGTTCTGCATGACTACATGTACCATGGAATCTCAGGGGTCCCCACTGGCAGTTGTTTACAGCAGAAAAAGTTCTCCAGAAATGTACAGAGTACACCAGGCAGAGTATACAGCCTAGGGCTACATCTTCCTGGTACAGACAATAGAAGCTATTGCACAGTAAAACCTCAGCCGGAAACTCCCATCCTCTGAAGCATTTGCTGTTCACAGGAAATGACATTGCAGTGAAGCAGATTTCAGAATGCCTGCTCTGGAACTAATATTTAGCCTAGGAAATGGGAAGAGAATGACAGCTTTCATCTAAGCCCTTGGTTCTCAACAGTTGAGTCGGACCCAAAAGTGGGTTGCAACCCCATGTTCAGTGGGTCGCTGTGTGCCTTCCATTTTTCTAGGTGAGAGGCTCCTCAACCTCCCCCTATTGCAGCACTGTCAGTTCTTGCGCCCAACAGCCATTCGAAATATGCTGCCCGGCGCCGAGTGTCAGCTTGAGATGGGACAGGCTGGGGCTATGGCCGTGAGGGAGCTCCATCTTTACGTATAGCTCCCTCATGTGTCCTGTAGAGGTGCCTGGACCGAAGTGATGTCCAATCTGGCTCCTGGCACCTCTACAGGACACGCAAAGGGAGCGGTACCAGCATTGCACATATGGATGGAGCTCTGTCAGGGCACAGCAGCCGACACTGGACCCCAGGCTGAGGATCAACTCCAGTTCTCGTAAGGTATGGAGACTGGGTGGATATTTTGAATGACACCCCAAACGCACCTCCCACCCACAGTTCGATCGCCCGCACCAAAACGTGCGGTACCGCAATGCTGTGCGTTCCATTGCAGTGCGACTTGGGTCGCGACTTAATGACCAAGGACAAAGGGATTTGTATCTTTGTCCATCCAGTCCTGAGCTATACACACATCTGCCCCACAGCACAGCCCTGTCTGGCAGAGGTGGCTCTCTAATTAGGCGAGTTAAGCCTAAGGCCTCGCGCTCACAAGGGCCTCGCGGCCGCCTAACTCACTTCTGCAGATTTACCGCACCTGACTCTGACGAGTCCGTCCCTGGGCAAAGGGGAGCTGCAGTTTCCACGCGGGGAGAATGGGGCGCCCGCGGCCTCCGCACAACCCCCGCCCCTCCCTCCATCTGCCACTACGGGCCCTGCTGGGAGAATGGGGTGCCCGCGGCCTCCACACAATCCATGCCCCTCCCCCATCTGACACTGCGGGCCTCGCGAGGAGAATGGGGTGCCCGTGGCCTCCGCACAATCCCCTCCCCCCATCTGAAACTGCAGGCCTCGCAGGGGGAATGGGGTGCCAGCAGCGCCACTTCCCTGAGAGATGAGAGACCCGGTGCCATGGACATGCAGAGGCTCCCGCTCCTCCAGCAGCAAGCGGTAGCATCGGATTTGGAGCAGTGCAAGGAGGAGGCCGATACCAGCAGAGGGTGAAGAAGGTGAAGAAGGTCTGTGACACAGGGAGTTAACCCCTCGATCAGGAGCAGCAGGTGCATGGAGTTCAGGTAAGTGAAGCACCCCTCTTCAAAAAACGAAAATGCATGCTACAAAAAAACATCCTTTTAAAAAAAATACTTTTGTCAGGGCCCAGTCACGAGTGCGTTACAGTGCGTTCCGCCTCTGGAACGCAACCCTGCCGGCTCACTTTGTTTTGGCATGGGAGGTGGGCATGGCAGTGCCATGAAATCAATAGCACCACAGCCCCCACCCCCCGCGATCGCCGGCACCCAAACGCATGGAATATTAATGCTCGCGTATTGGTCCAGTGCAATCTGCAAAAATGCTGCCTGTGCTACTTTCTTGCAGATCGCACTGGACCTGAATGCAGGCACTAATTTGCCACGCGTTTGGGTGAAGGGCGATCGCACTGCGGAGTGGCGGCGGTGCTATTCACCTCAATGCACCATCACGCCCCCTCCACCCCAAAACAAAGTGAGCTGGCTGAGTTGCGTTCCAGAGGCTGAATGCACTGGAACACACTCTTTATAGTGTGAATGGGCCCTCATTGTTTACATCTGGTGCTAGAAATGTTTTATGTAAAAAATCCAGTTGCCCAATACCAGTGAGCAGATGCTTCTAAATGCTTCTGTGCTGTCACATATAACGCATGTCATACCACCCCATACTGTGTTATAGGAAAGCAGGATTAATTGCGTTCTTTACTACTGAACTGTGTGGTTTTTTTCTGCCAGATTACTATTGCTGCGATTTGCTGTATTCCGCTATAGCTGCTGGTATTCTGCACTGATTAATCGAACTTAATAATCGGCTAACTAATTGATTATGAAAATAATCGTTAGCTGCAGCCCTACTCTACACTCTGCCCGTTACTTACTTCTGCCCTCTGCCTGTTACTTACTTCTGCCCTCTGCCCGTTACTTCTGCACTCTGCGCGTTCCTTACTTCTGCACTCTGCGCGTTCCTTACTTCTGCACTCTGCGCGTTCCTTACTTCTGGCCTCTGTGCGTTCCTTACTTCTGCACTCTGCGCATTCCTTTCTTCTGACCTCTGCGCGTTCCCTACTTCTGCACTCTGCGCGTTCCTTACTTCTGCACTCTGCGCGTTCCTTACTTCTGCACTCTGCACGTTCCTTTCTTCTGACCTCTGCGCGTTCCTTACTTCTGCACTCTGCGCGTTCCTTTCTTCTGACCTCTGCGCGTTCCTTACTTCTGCACTCTGCGCGTTCCTTTCTTCTGACCTCTGCGCGTTCCTTTCTTCTGACCTCTTCGCGTTCCTTTCTTCTGCCCTCTGCGCGTTCCCTACTTTTACTTTTGCCCTCTGCATGTTCCTTTCTTCTGCCCTCTGCGTGTTCCTTTCTTCTGCCCTCTGCGTGTTCCTTTCTTCTGCACTCTGCGCGTTCCTTTTTTCCAGCCCTGATTATGGGTGTAAGTGGGGGCCTCACATTTTGAGTTCCGCCTAAGGCCTCACAAAGTCTAGGCTCTGCTGTCTGGCTTATGTTTGATAGACGATTCTGCCACCAGAGACAAATTGCCAGCGCTGCCTGTTGGTTCCTATGGAGTTGCTCCCTTTGTAGCAGCATGCAGTAAGATGTCCCTCTTGTCACTAGCCCGAATATTGCTGAATTTTGGGTTCTATGGATGGGAGCGACATTTTACTGCTTCAGATACAGGGCAGCGATTTTATAGAGACAAACAGGCATCTCTTAGCCATCCTGCTCTTGGCGATTTGGACAGATCCCCCAACAGGATCAAGAGCCACAGAGTCATCCTTCTGACATCAGCCTTTAGTAGGGGAGGGGAGTTCATTTTACTGTGTAGCAGTTTCATTTTCTCCTACAGGTCCCCACCCCTACCCTGACTGAACAGTGAAAAGAGAGACAGCACACAGATGAGCTCATCTCTCTGTTACTCTGATCCTATTCGTATGTTCTTTGCAGTGCAGAACAGTTGATTGGCTCCTTGCACTGCTTCTCCCACCACCTCTCTGAGCTCTGCTGTACACATTGTGCTGTAGACTACTGATACCAAGTTCAATTCTGGTACTGGCACTGCTCGGATTAAAAAAAAAAATACATTTAGGGATGTATTCATAAACACAGAGCTGCATTCATTTGGGTCTTTAATATCTGCCTACAATTTGGATTTAAGCACAAAAAGCCAACTTCAGGCAAAACTGATATCTCCAGCACAGTATCTAAGTATTGTAGTCAATAGAAAGCCAATGATGATATCACACTGCACCAAATAAAAAAAAAAAGCCCAGCTTCAGTATCTTTCTAGTTGGCCCCACTGGCTCTCTGGATGCAGACATTGTTCAGGTACTTTGAGAGCCAGCGGGGCCGACTAACAAGATACTGAAGCTTGGCCCAGTGGGAGATTCCTCCATCCACATAGTTTAGCGTAGATGATGGAATCTGTTGCACTTTTTCCATCTGACCATAGAAAATCTGCAGATAATCTATAGGTGTATGGCCAGCTATACACTGAAATATAAGCTTTGGGTGGAGGTGGCATTTAGGCCCAATGGACAAAAGGGAAAGGTTATAAACAGACAACTTGATCAATTCTTCCCAAAGTCTGCATTCAAGGCACAAACCTCCTGGAGAGGAAAATAGACCATATGCTGCTTGTTCTGATTGAGGAAATACAAACCTGTCACACCAATACTAATGAGGTTTGTGCATTCTTGAAGTATATTTCCATGTCTTCCTCACACTATGCTTGGAATATATTACAATCTGTTGATAAATGGATCTGGCTCTTTGTAAGATGAATGGCTTCAAGATAAAGAGAATCCTAACTTACTGAACAATGCTACATGATGATTAATGGCCATGAAACCGTAATGCTTTAAAGGCTAAGTTTACCTTTCTGACAATGTTTCATGTTATACCCATATTTAGTGTATATCCCTCCCTCCATCCCCTACTTACGTGGATTGCTGGGTTCTTCTTCCCGCAGGCTTGTTACACTTTTGAATTTGGTGTGGTTGTTCGTGCCTCTGCACACACAGCCGCATCATCCATTCACAGAGTCCCTGAGCCACCACAGCAGAGGCACTGGTGCCACTGCACTTGTAGTCCATTGACACTTTCATTGACACGGGGGGAAGAATCTGCAGGAACCGGAGCATTGCACTGCAATCCACTGGTCTGGGTTGCAATGCTTTAGTGGACCACTTCTCAGCCTTTTGGCTAAGATCAAGTGTAGTATTTGTTCTTATCAGTGTTCAGGAGGGAAAATGTGCCGCCGTTCTGGCCTTTTGGTAGGAATAGCTGGCTGCAGAGTACCCTGCCTGAGATGATGGGGGTCCTAAAGGGTCCTGGCTGTGGTAGGGAAACCGAAAGGAGCGTCTACTCACGTAAGAGTGGGGGTCCGAAGTACTTCCTTAGTGTCTGCGATCTAGCACGGCCCAGTGCCTCCTGATTTGAATGGAACTACCTGGTCTAGTCATAGGTTCGTAAGGCAGAGAGCCTGCGATGTTGAGCACATTCTGGGAGAGGGGGTGCCTAAGTAGTAGCCCTGGGGGTGCCTGAGTAGCACTTATGGGTTTGGAGCCCCACTTGTGTGAATGACACCTATTGCTTTTTGCTCCACTTCGCCTCTTGGGCTAGGCCTTCTGGCTGAATCCAGGGGTAAATGTTATACTTGGCCGGAAGGCCTAGCCATTGTACTGCACAATGACACTTATTCATTTTTTTCCACTGAATTGTGCACTTTCACTTTTTATGTATCTTATTTTTCACTCCCACAAGGATGGAGGGTGTGGGTCTTTGGGCCTGCCCTGAAGTCTAGGGGGAGTATGTGCGGCCATTAGGTTCCTTCCTCCCCTAAACCAGGGGGTCTCTCTTCGGGAGAGTCCCCCAACCTAGTACTCGGTGGCTGCCTTCGGCAGGCCATGGGGAATGGGTCTGTCTGGTTTCGGCCAGGTAGACACAAGTGCCCTGCCCCTGTCAGGAGCCTTGAGTCCCGGGGTGTCAGATAGGGGCCTTATTTCTTTGGGAGATGGCCCATTTAGACACACCCTTGTGCACTTTTTTGTGTGTTTCACCTGCACTTTTTTTGTTCACTTTTGTGTGTCTGATTGCACGCACCACGGGTAAAACAAATAGTAGCACATAATGAAGAAGCGTGCATTTATTTATTTTTATTTATTTTTTTAAAGGTGAAATTTCCCTTCATTTGTCTACTCAGATTTATAATTAAAGTGGCTATCTTATACACATTGCTGTATTAAACATAAATATTGTGTTAAAACATCAAAGGCAGACTTCCAGAACAATCATATATTTATACTTACTGTTATTATTGCAAAGTTGATTGTGTTGTTTCTTTGCATTGTTTATTAAACATTGTTTGGCTATTCAGGCAAAACTGTGGCAGTCAAGACTGGCTTTGGTAATGTGGAAAAGCTTCTCTGACTTTTCTCACCTTTTGAGTGGGGAAGAGCTAAATATCTTCCTGTTTTTATTGCTGTCTTTGTCCACTCCTCATTGGGTAGATTTGGTTCCTGTGTGGTCACCAGAACAGCAAGTGAGGGGGGAATCTTCCCAATGGAGGTACAAACAGCATTGAAAACCTCACAGAGGTTCTTACTCTTCTTTACTATATTAACTACTTGCTGTCCGGAGCAATTTCTTATTTTTTGCGCACACATGATAAAATCTGATTTTTTTGCTAGAAAACAGCTTAATACACCCAAACAATTATATATATTTTCTGAAAGCTGAGGCCCTGTAGAATAAAAAAAAATGCTTTTTGCAATTTTTTATGTCGCATTGTATTTGCCCAAATGTTTATCAAACCAGTATTTTTAGAATAAAATAGACTTAAATGATATTTATTGCAGAGAAACAGAGTATAATACCCATTTTTTTTTGGTAACATATAAAAGATGGGGTCTTGTCGGGTAAATCGATACCAAACATGCCAAGCCTTTAAAATGCATGAGCCCATGAAACTGCAAACAACTATCATATCCAAAATTGCCCATAGGGGGCATTTTAAAAGCTTTTACTGCTCATCAGTTTAACACTTACATAGTTACATAGTATTTGAGGTTGAACAAAGACACATGTCCATCGAGTTCAACCTTTTGTGTTAGTGTTGTGCGTGAATGTGTGTGTGTACACGAGTCCCTGTGTGGTCTAGTATTTATGAGTACCTGTACCCGTGGTATCTAATTGATTTTTGAATGATTCAATACTCTCTGCTGATGCCACTGCTTGTGGCAGCGAGTTCCAAAATGTAACCACTCTGACTGAAAAGAATCCCCTGCGCCCTTTGTGGTTAAATCTTTTCTCCGCCAATTTTAGGTGGTGGCCTCTAGTCCCTGTTAGGGAGTTTACAGTAAAAAGTTTATTGCTGATTTTGCCATCTCCACTGAACATTTTGTACATCAAAATCATGTCCCCACTTAATCTTCGTCTCATAACGTTGATTCTCCAGCCCCTTAATTAGTTCCGTTGCCCTTCTCTGGACTTTCTCTAGCTCAAGGACATCCTTTCTGTAGATTGGTGACCAAAACTGAACCGCATACTTAAGATGAGGTTGCACCAGAGATCTATAAAGTGGGAGAATTATTGCTTTGTCTCTACAGCTGTGATTGATGGCCCTAGAATTGTTGCTCTCATGCTGACGTTCGCGGTATGTAGCATGTTTGGCGCAGTTGCCTTTTTTACACTTCGGTGCACCCGATGTGTGTTTGGGTTTGTGTGTACGGGGGGTGGGACACTTTTATTTATTTTTTTGCAATTTTTATTTTTTTAATCTTTTTTAACTTTTAACTTTATTGCTATCACATAGGGAGGGGGTGGAGACAAGACCAGGAAAGGGAGCAGCAGTGAGGGGTCTTTATCACAGGAAGCTCCAAGGTTCACACTGGATTACCGCACAGATCTGGAAGAAATACACAAAGCTCACCAACATTCAATAAGAATACGCATGCCTCTTCTTTTTAGGCAATATTTGCTTATTCTGGAGTTCAACTTTAAACAAAAATGGCAGCTGTTTATTATATACACAACATTAGCAAACGTTTGTTCAGTTCTAGAGAAACATCAGGAATCCCAAAAAAATAAAAAATCTATGGGGCTAGCCCCACACGCCAATTGTCAACTGCTTGTTTATTTCTTCTTTATTTGAGCCCCTAGTACAAAGAACAAATCACCTGATCCTGGGTCCCGCCTGGCTGTTAGAGCAGTCCCCTTAGCCTCTTCTTTTCTGGACCGCTGACGACATCATGTCTAATGTATTACATTCGTCGCCTGCATTAGACATGAGGACACCGAGGGACATATGGCGGGAGCAAAGGGGGAGAGAGTTTAGTGCTGACCACCACAGGACCGAGAATCAGAGACACATATCTTCTGTCTTCTGTCCCCGGAACCAAAAATAGCAGTTAAATCTGTTAAAGTTACAATTATATTAAAGTAGATATAAACCTTAAAAAGGAGCTCTGGTTATTTAAAAAATTAACCCTTGCAGTGGGGCTACCCCCGAACTTGTTATCTTAAAGTTAATTGTGTTCCCCCTGTATGGTATCTGTGTGACTTTCTGCCTCCAGCCACTTATCACAGTCACTGTTCCTGGCAGGTTACATTGTGTATGAGTCAGTGAGTGAAGAGGAGGGGGAACGTTCTGTATACACATATTTGTGGATGGTGAAAATGCGGGGACTTAGAAAGCCTGGCTGATTTATGAATTATTCCTCACTTGCAATCAGGTCAGGATGGAGTTGTGCAAGATTAATGTTTTCAAGATAACCCAGTTGATTTCGAGATGTGATTTGACTTGGAATTCGCTTTTCACAGCACAATTACCGCAACCAGAGGAAGACCGAATGGAATGCTGTAACCTGTAAAGGAAACAAATGTACTTCTTAGACCACCTCAGGGGTAGGCAACCTTGACCCTCCAGCTGTGGTGGAACTACAAGTCCCTTGAGGCATTGCACGACTCTGACAGCTACAAGCATGACCCCTGGAGACAGAAGCTTAATGGGATTTTTAGTTTCACCCCAGCTGGAGTGCCGGAGTTGCCTACTCCTGGACTACCGGATTACAAAAGCTTCTATTCGTACGGGCTGGAGATGGTTAGATATAGATGTTTTTGCCCTGTGTTACATCGGCCTTTTTGTGTATCGAGGGTGATCAATCATATTGGGAGACTGGCATTGATAAGGAGAATTACCAGACTGGCCACACATTATACTGTGCGTCTCTGCTGACAAGGCAAAAGATGAATAAAGAAAACCAAGGGCTCTGCAGAAGAAAAGAACATTGGCCGCTATAGTGATTTAGCTACCTGGACAGCCTGTTATGGCAGAATAAAAATGAGTGTGCTTCGGAGCAATTTAAAGTGTCCTTCCACTTTTTGCAGTGACAATTTTAGAAAATCCCAATGTATGTTTATGTGCTCCTATTAAGGCCTCATTCACACAGCTAAGAGTCGGCCAGTACAGTACACTCTTTTCCCTGGAAGGACAGGTGCTGCGTGTGATTGTGGATGGAACCTGTCTGCGTCCGGGCACGGACACGCGCACCCGCATGTATGTGCAGCTCGGGTGAACGTACGGTGGCATACGGCTGCGTCCTCCCATAGGGAAGAACAGGCTGCATACAATCACACGCAGCACCTGTCCTTCCCGGGAACGGCCCAATACAGCCATTCACGCTGCATGGATCTGTAGAGGCCGACTCTAAGCTGAGTGAATGAGGCCTTACACAGCATATTCATACCTACCAACATTCTGTAATGAGAAAGAGGGACACCTTCCAGCACAGAGGACCATTAAGAATTTAAACCAGAACTCCGGGTAAAGATTTTCTCAACCCTTGCAGTGGGACTACCCCCGCACTGCAAGGGTTAAGTGCTCATCTTTGTCTGGGTTCCAAAATAAAAGTTATACTCACCCGCTCCTCGGAGCAGGCTTGCTCTTTGACCGGTCACGGAGACTCCTTCCACTGCAGCAATTTAAGGTCCTGTGAGTCATCACGTTTTATACATGGCAATGTCACTATATTTAATTAATCCAAAGTTGCATTAATGTTTCACCAAGATCGTGTAGTGATGATGGGAGAGTTGGACCACTGCGTAAAGTCTTCTCCAGTAAATCCCAAAGATTCCCGATGGGTGTCTGGACTCTGTGGTGGCCAGTCCATGTGTGAAAATGACGTCTCATGCTCCCTGAACCACTCTTTCACAATTTGAACCCGATGAATCCTGGCATTGTCATCTTGGAATATGTCCAATGTGCCATCAGGGGAAAAAAAAAAAGTCATGGAAAACCTGGTCATTCAATATATTCAGATAGGCAGCTGACCTCATTTGTTGGGGTCACAATGCTGCTGAACCTAAACCTGACCAACTAAAGCCACCCCAGATCATAACACTTATCCCATGAAAGGCTCTGACCTATTTGCTTAGCTAAATCCAGGTGGTTACTTTTTTTTTTTTTTTTTAGCCAGGCAGTGTATTACATTTTTGTTTTTGGGTTTAGAGATGCTTTTAAGTCCCCACATTATTATTTCAAGCCCTGATGATGGGGGAGTGTTACCCCCAAAATGCGCTGGCTGTTGTTCCTTTGTAATTATATAAAGACTCTTTGGACCTTGTCACCTATTTAGTCTGGTGTTCATCTAATATATGTCTTCACACTAACTTCCTTCCAGGTACCCACCAAGGGAGACCTGTTAAGCAGTTGGTGCCGCCTTTCCAGAGCTTTAGTACAAAACTTTAGTGCATTTTGACTTTTTAATGAGCATTGAGATCCCGGCGCCTCTTATATCCTAATATCCAAATATTTGGACTGGTGTTCAGTCTTTGACTGTATACTGAAAGGGAAGAAGAATTGTGGAGTTTATCCTTTTGCTCCCCAATCCTGTAAGCATCCTTGTAAAAACCAACAGAGCTCTGCTTGGGTCACAGTGCTGACTTTCCCTCTCCCAATACAAGGGCTGCTGTGTAGAATATTACAGGAGGCTGACACCCAGACAGATTAAAGCACTTTTTGTCATTCTATAAAAAAAAAACAGATTTTAATTATTTGTAATGAAGTTATAACTGAATACATTATGAATACATAAATGAAACATTGATGGTGTTTTTTTAAATATCTGCTTGGAGTTCAGTTTCAGATGCCGAGTTTTTATTTTGGACTGGAGTGTACTTGTGACTTGCTCTTCTGCACATATTTTAGTACAGTCATAATGAAGATAATGATTTTATATGTGTAATTATCATACCCCATGGGTATAGAGCAATAACCATTTTTATGACAGACACCGCCTGGTGACAGCACAGCCAAGCAGCAGTGGGTGATATTTTACAGTTATTATTTGAAATTAACTCTGGTACACTGAGAAAATATAAGATGCAAACCACATAGTAATGTTTGATAGTGGCTAAAAGTCTATTTAAAAAAAAAAAAAAGGTTAAAAAGTTAATATTTTATTTCGTATGAAATTTAATATTTTAATATGGACCTGTACTTTTCCCATTCAGGGCAAATTAACAGGTTCACATGATAGTCCCCCTCCTCCCCCGTGTGCCTGCTTACTCTATAAAGCACAGCTTCCAACTGGCCCCCCATTTGGAGGGACTGTCCCTCTGTGGGCAACAAACCCCCTGTCCATCCTTCCTCTATAGTTGTCCCTCTTTTTGGTTTGATGTACGGACCTCGATAAAAAATGTATTATTTATCTACCAAAAATGTTATACTACACTGAACCTTTCATCCAACCTCTAAATTATATTTATTTTGAGTACCCAGTATAAAGAAGAAGTTGTGGTGGAAAAGCACTGGTGGATTTAACGAATTATTAAAATCCTTTCCTACATACTTTGTGCTAAAACAGTCCCGAGGGTAGTCAACGCACTCTATTTGTGAAGTAAATGCCTGGGTGCTCATTCACAAAAATATCCATACACATCCACAGAAGGTATGGAGGCACTCACAGGTCTTGCAGTGGATATACTGTAAGTCAATGCATCTGCATTTTATTGTTTCAATGGAGCTCAGTCCGTCTTTATTAAGACTTTGAATTTGTAGCACAAAGTGTAAATCTTCTCCATCTCAAAGTACGTAGGTTTGTATAAAGTGATGTGAAATACCCGATACTTGTATTCTGTGACTCTCACCTCTTCCTCCCACTATACATCACTGGGTGCCCGAGCTATGCCAAATCACTGTCACGTTGGGGTTGGGCAGGGTGGATTGTTAGACATGTATAAACTTTTAAGAAGACTGACTTGCCGCTTCTATAGGCCATTTTGATTTGGTTCCAGCAGGCAAATAAGGCAGTGGGGGGACTTGGAAAAAGTAAGGTATAGGGGGCAACAAGGAACCGGTTACTTTGGGCAAATACAGGTTTGTTTTACAAAGGATGGGTATCAATATATCAGATTTTTTAATTGAAATATTGAGTTCACATCTTTGCTTACATATAGTACTACTGTATGTTGTTTGTGTTTGGTCTTTTATGCACTGCCTACCCTGCTGCACTCAGCATATAATATTAGACTGTATGAGAGCAAGATGGAGATTGTATGAACGTCGGTTACCTCTGCCCTGCTCCTTCCTTCTGTTTATGCAGAGAATAGTTTCAAAGTAACTTTAGCAATTTTCCAATCAATATATACACTGTATGTGGACTAAACAGAAGCTTTTACCTTTGGATTTCTTTATCTAATAACATTTGATATTATATTAGGAGACATTTGCAGTCAATATATTTGACAACAGTGGCGCCAAAGTTCACCAGAATATGAACTGTTTACTGTGTTAAAAAGCATTTGAAAATCTTCATGCAGAGTAAGATCGAACAAATCTTGTGATTTGCAGTCAATGCCACAAAACAGGGAAGATGTACAATGTCTATACTTATTAAATTAACTTAAAGTGATAGCAGACACATGCCTAATGAAGTATTACTAAGCAATACAAGAGGATCCTTAGGGCTAGGAAAGTCAACCTTCTTTTTTTTTTAACCCTCCACCCATAGTCAAAATGAATTTAAACTAAAAATATGTCATATACCTTGGCATGCAATACTGTGATATGATAAAGAAATTCATCAGAAGTGACCTTCAGTGACATTTACATCAAAATGCCCAGTAAATCAGTAGAGCTTCTCCACCCTGCTTGACTCCTACATGGCATCCACAAGCTGATGTTTTGTCAGCTCCCCACATGCTAGTCTGGGACCCACCTCAGTCTGTGGTTGGACAATAAAAGAGCAGCTGGATATTCTTGAGGCCATTTGTGTGTTCCTTTCTCCTGAACACATGCCTGTGAAAAGCAGTAGTGCCCCAAATGGCTCCAAATGCTGTTCTTACCTCGGTTAATGTAAGTGCTGCTGTAGACCGCAGGAGGCTCAAGACAGATTCAGATACTTATGATAGTTCTATGTAAAACACATTAATGATTTTATTTCACTCATGAATTTATATTTATGAGTTAAAATTTTAATTCACATGCAAAACATTAATTTTGGGCCAGAGTCAACCTTTGATACAATACTAATATTAACAGCTTTATCTTGATAAAAGTTCTTGAGGAACTCCACAGGTAACTATTCTCATGTGAACTCACAAAGAACTTGGAAACAGTTCTCAAGCAGAGCTCCTGGGCAGGGCTTCCCTTTTTTAGTTATTCTACTTATGAAGCCAGGGGGAACTCCACCCCAATAGCCATTCTATTCCTTCACTTACACATAGGCTTGGAAGTCCCAGGTCACGTAAAACAGTTTTCACGTTCAATACTGAAAAAAGTAATTTGAGGGAGGTGTCTTTCTCATTTCAGGGAGGTGCCCTCTATCCCCCCCCCCCCCCCCCCCCCATATCTTTCCATATGCATCTGAAATTATTTGTACATCTCTACTTTTCCTGTAGAAGTTAAGCTTGCCCCACTCCCTCCCACATTCAGATGGTAAATATTGGTCCTCTGATGTGATGACAACTTTCTTGGCCTGCAGGAAGACTTGGGAAGTGAGAGGAAGCTTTGGGTTCGGGGGATGTGTCTTCAGACCTGTGTAAGTTTCAGGTCCTCCCATTATTGGTCCCAGAATGTGATGAATGTCTTTATTGACCAATCAAGAGGAGGAGGACTGTCGCCCAGCACAGACTTAAGACCTAAAGTCAGTATTGAGATAACTAGGTTCTGCAAGTTCATGGCTCTCTAGGTGCCAATGAACATACCTATATGTACATGCATATACCCAATAGGTGCCTACTTTAGAATCATGTTATCAGTTTATTATGTTTACTTTTAATGAATTTGTATTGAAAATTACAAGATAACATATACAATATAACTGGTCATTTTCATGAGCACATATGTAGTAACAAAGCAAGAAAACCTCGAACAAGTGGGAAAAGTACATCAAGTATATCATACCCTGGCTTCAACCCCATCCCACAACAACATGGGTAGGAGTATGAGGGGCATTAGAGTGACAACAGAAGTAGACCTTAGAAACCTAAATCAGTTTATAAGTTTAAAGTATTAACAGATGTTTTATAATTTTAGATTTCTACTGTTCCGAGAATGGGCATGTTTTTGCTTTTGGTTAATCAATGATGGAGGGAAAAGGATAAGCTGCAGGGCTGAATTAGTTATGTATGATATTCTGTTGTAGGGATGTTGCAAGTAGGTGAGAAGTGGGGGTACTGAGTCAGAGGGGGCTAGTGATAATGTTCCTAAACCTGGGAGGAAACTTATCCATGACAGCACAAACATAATGCACATCTGCCTAGCTGCAGGGTTGAGCTCTGCTGCCTTGTGAATGACATTTCATATTAGTGCTTTTTAACTGAAATTGCAATAAAGAGAAATCGTAGCTTTGTGCATTGCTATTACTAAATGGCTGATACGGAAATACTGTAGGTAATCAACTCAGCTGGACATAATGGAACGCTTTATTATATGATCGCTCTTTTGGTTTTATTGAGTTTTTGGACACAAATGCTGTTTTAAGTACTTGGCTACCCCGAGGATCTTTTTCTCCCCCCATTATAACCAAATATATCGTTTCTGTTATTCCCTGGCAGCTATCAAACTGTGAAGGAAGATTCATCTTCGCTGTTGACATGTTTGTGAATGGCAAATGCATCATAAGTACTGCAATACTCTTACAGGAGTGAATTTCTCTTCCTAGGGGTAGATTTCCTCTCACTTCCTGTTGTCACAAGGGCAGGAAGTGAGATTAAATCTTTCTAATGAGGATACAGACAGCAGTAAAAACTTCACAGTGACCCGGGAGAAGAGACGGGCACCCCTCGTCTGTACGTCTAACAAGAGCCAACTTCCTGTATTGTACGTACAGTACTACGAACCAGACCAAAAAAGGCGGGCACTCCTCGTCGGCACAAGCGCGGTAGCATTACAACTACTTGAACACTGCGCTGTACACTTTGGCTGCAGCCTGGGACCCCCTGCTGTACAGTAATAGCCTCTGTTTGTAAGTAGGAGTCGTATGTAAGTCAGATGTTTGTAACTCGGGGACTGCCTGTACATGCCACATAAACATTTCACATATAGACTGACTCATGTGACCTGCAGAAAACATGTCAAAATAGTTTTTGGGCTTTGAATTGATGATGCTACAAAAAACCCCTCTAAGTAAGGACAATGTCTTCATTTTGCATTTGATAAACTCTACCTGCTTAGCAGCTCTGATTTCAATACTGACATCATCTTATTGATTTGTCTGCTGAACGTCTTGCCCTGCTAATTAAATTCCCCGCATTTATATCCTTCTCTTCTGAATAGTTTTAAATATGTGACTTTTAAATTTCAAGTGAATTTTTAAGATCACTGTGTTAATGAGCCCACTGCAGCATCATTCAGACACACAAACTGGAGCATGGGTGGTTGCACAGAATCATGTAATGAGACATTGCAGTCCTTCCTTTGAAGCCCTATGGAAAGCTTACTAAATGTATCTGCATTTGTATTTATGGAACTGAACCTAAAACTAAACAGCAGGAAAGCAGCTTAAAACACAGTTCAGACAGTCTTGTGATCCCAATATCCCTGGGAGTAGCATATAATAGTCAAAAACACATTCCATATATTGATTGGACAGTGCACATACTAATGAGTCATCATCACTCCAGTCAGCATGTTCACTCTCAGCACATGTGCATTGCAGCAGAGCCTGATTGTCTCCTGGTCTTCCCTCCCCAAGGAAATTCAGGTTGTCACTTTAGTTACATTTAAAGCTTGTCAATAGGTACATAAGAACATTCGTTGTTTTTCCTCTATTTACATGCCAGGTGTTGAGCTTTAGGCCTCATTCACACGGGTAACAGCCGGCCCGTACGGATCCGAGCTGCGTGCACGGCCGTATCGGGCAGCTCCTGGGAAGAAGGCCTGAAGCCTGTCTTTCTCTATGGGAGTACGCGGCTGTACGCCCCCCTACGGTCACCCGACCTGCATGTCTGTACAGGTGCAGATGTACCTGCTCGAACGCAGACAGGATCCATCCTGTCAGCGTACGAGTACGGACAGCCGCACCCGCACGGGCGTGCAGGTCGGGTGACCGTAGGGGGGCGTACAGCCGCGTACTCCCATAGAGAAGGACAGACTGCTGCATATAATCAGCATTGTCAGCCTGCCCTGCAAACTCCTTCAGTTGACCATTAGGTTGACTATTGGGTCTACAGGGACCCCAACCTGAAAAGTCATTTGAGGGAGGTGTCCTTCTCATTACAGGGAGGTGCCCTCTGTCGCCCCCCCCCCCCCCCAGGAGAGCACCCCCCTGAAATGGTGGCAGATAGCAAAGAGTTAAATGCTTTCCTTGCTATCTGCTGTTTTTTTTTGTTTTTTTTTTAGTATTCTGACATCTGCTGCCATCAGAATTAAAAACACAAACAAACAACAACAACAAAAACAGCATAGGAATGAATAGCTAGATTGCTATTGGCTATTTCAATTTGCAATAACCAATAGCAAGCTGGCTATTGCACCCGCCCTCTGCTGCTGTCAATCAGCAGAGGAGGACCTGATGGAGAACTTCAGGTCCACCTCTGTGGATTGACAGCAGCAGTGGGCAGGTGCAATAGCTAGTCTGCTATTGGCTATTGCAAATTGAAATAGCCAATAGCAATCTAGCTATTCATTCCTACGCTGTTTTTTTTTCTCTGATTGTGGACGGTCGGCGGCCCCGATGTCAGAAAAAAAACAAAACAAAACAGATCACAGGGAAAGATTTACTCTGTCCGGGTGCCGCTATCTAATAGCGGGAGACTCCTGGAACATCCGGGAGAGTTGAGATGTCTTGGTCTATCAGTTAGGTAGCACAACAGCCAACTGAAGGAGTTCGCTCACAGGCTTGCAAAGCTTTTGCTAATTGCAAGACTGTGGCTTTGTGTTGTCAGCTTGCAGCAGAAAGTGCTGTTTAACTTTGCTTTGTGATCTAATTTATTTTGTGAATGTAATGATACATGATGTAAGTTCTTCCTATTCAGTACACTGATGCCATGCTGCTAACACAACATCAATATTTAAAGAGGATTCTGTAGAGTGATGGCCTGCTTGTTTTTAAAATCCCTCTCTTACAAGTCAATGGATTGGAGTAATGAAAAATGCATATTTTTATAGCTGCTTCCCATCCAAGATAAAAGGTACAGATGCTAGTGAGATGGCAGAATTGTATGGAAAGATATTCCCTCCTAGCCAGAACCATCAAAATTAAATTATTTTAAGCCCTGGGGTCGGTAGTTAAGGTGAACTCATTCAGTTTAAATATCAGATCTGTTATGATGGAGTATCGGTGGATTAAATGTACCCATCTGCAAATTCTGGAATCAGGAAAGACGAGCACAGCCCTGTTTTCAAAGGGTTGTAGCAATTTCCCACATTTGGGATAATTTGGTTCAACTTGAAAACCTAAAATGCTTTCACAGTAATGCACATTGCACACTAAAGTAAATTAAGTAAACCACTCATGACAGGACCATAGAGGATGGCAATGTTGACGTCTTTTTGAAAATAGTTGCCTGGTAACCACAATGTACCAAACTGAATAGAGTCTTAAAGTATATGTGTGGGCAAACATGAAAAAACAATAATATTCAGTACATCTCTGCAATACATGTACATTTCCCCTTGTTTATCCCTTTAAGAATGCCACAACTGCAGAAAATTGATCTGCCTGATATCAAGTGTGGTCCTGATTGAGGTGACATCACAGTGCCTCTGTTGCATTGAAATCTCAAGCAGCGTGGTCAGCTCTGCCCGTTTCTCCTTCTCTGGCATACAGAACATCTGCCTCTCTCCTCATTTCTATAACATAAGGAGGGGTGTAAGGTTGTCCAGCATAGGATAACTAAGCAGGGCTGGTAACACTGCTTGGTATTTCTGGCAGAGGTATCTGCTGAAAACGAGAAGCTAGGCACCCAGTGGAGTTCTAGCAGGATCAATGGGTATTTTCTGTACTTAGAGGGTTTTTTTTAGAGATAAAACATGGAAAAATGTGCATTTGTTTCAGAATTATACTGAATCTAGATTTGTTGTATTATGCCCAGACATGCACTTTAAGCCTCCCCTTCAGTAAACGGGGGAACCTTTTGCACTAAATGAACAATAGGGAGGCTCAGGCGGAGAGATAGGCAGGACAGCTGGGCCTATATACTGTACAAAGCTCAACCATTACAGACAATGATGAGATTTGCATATAAGCTCAGCTGTCTCCAGAACAAAAATATATAGCTGGCCTTTTATTTGGTTTGAGCTTTCTTTGTTACAATTGCCAGATGAAGCTCGTGTTCCCTGGCTACTTAAAGTGGAACTAGACCCACCAGTTTAATATCTCCCAAAACATTTATTTTTAAAGCATGCCAACTGTCAAGGTTGGCAGTTTATTTCAGCTCTCAACCAAACTTTCAAGCCCTCAAATGGCTGGTGTCATAGCTGATCACATGAGCAGCACCATTTGCAATCCAAATTGAGGCCAAGATGGCACCTTCCTTGTCTGTAAGGAATAGGAGGTTGTAGTTCCAATTTTAAATAGGTTTGTCGGCTCGTGGATTGGACTGACTGACCTCTGAGTGCTATGAATTTGGCTACCCCTCTGCGGGCAATTTAAAGGCATATAGGCTTCTAAGACGTAGAAAACACTCAAAAACATTGTAAACTAATTTTTGACACATTGACTATTTTGCATCTAAAGTGTTTACATTTCTCTCTCTCGCCTTCTTTTATCTAATTCCTTTTCTCTATATAGTACATAATGTAAAAAAAAAATATATATATTATATATTTAATATTTTTTGCTATATGCTAAGAGTTTTCCTTAATTTTTTCTGTTATTTGCATCTTGTGATTTTAGATTATGTAACCTCCAAGAAGTTTTCATTGGACGACGAGGAATCGTTTTACACATCCCTGAAATCGGATGAACGTTATGTGTCCCATCCAGACTCCTACTTTACTGGGATTTTGAAGAAGGGAGATGGCGGTAAAAGTTTAGATGCAGAGCAACTTGGATCTGGCTCCCGTTCTCCTCAAGATACACCCATGTTTGAGGGTCGTGGCTTGCTCAGTTCAGATTCGGGAATTGAGATGACACCTGCAGAAAGCAAGGATGTGATCAAAACCATATCAGGCCCTTCGGAGGGTGACAAATTAGAAGCTTGCAAGTACATCGATATCAGCAGGTCTCCAGATATAAAACCTCAGCGTTCTCCTGAAGAGGTCTACGACAGAAAGTCAAGCCCAATAGGTTATGACTATGCTGCTAAGGCCAAAGAGGGTGAAAGTTTTTCATATTTACCATATATGGAGGAACCAGATGATAACGTTGGCTTATATAGCCACACAGCAATTGTAAATACTAAGACCTCCCCTGTGAGAATTACACTTACTGGGACAGAATCATCAATAGAATGTGACTTTTTTGAAAACAGTATTCAGGGTGTATCAGAACTAGGCCTAAAACCAGGTGGGGACTCCGTTCCAACAGTAACAGTATCAGAACCAGAAGATGACAGCCCTGAGTCCTTGACACCCCCTTCTTATCATGGAGGTAAATGATTATGTCAAACCTGAAGTATTACTTATAAAAAACTTTTTTTTAGCAAAGTAGTAACATAAACATGAGATGTATTTTCATAATGTAAATTTTTTGGTGGTATGTTTTGGGGCTCTACATAGTATTGTTTACTTTTAGATTTTAGGTCTGCTTTAAGGCCTCATTCACACTGCTAAAAGCCGGCGTGTACAGATCCGTGCGGCGTGCACGGCCGCTCCCAGGAAGAACAGGTGCTGCATGTCATTGTACGCAGCAGCATGTTCTTCACTATGGGAGTACGCCTCCTTACGCCGCCGTATGCTCACCCAAACTGCACAGTGTGAATGAGGCCGAAACCTGAAGTTTAATCTGTTTATATTTTCCTTCCCTAGTTCTTCTCTCCATCAAATTGTTACCAAGTTGTATTGCGTAACAGTAGTAAAGAAAAATCAGGTCACCAACCTGACTGTGCTGAGTGACCGGGTTATGGTAATCTCAGAATGGGATGGGCACAGATATAAATCCTTTCTATATATTTAGCTGTTTACCTGGGGTTTAAGTGTAAAGTGTATGTAAAACACAACATTTTTAATTTGCTCCTTTTTGATATGTTTAGCATGTTGGAAATACAACATATGCTAATGTAATATTCTCTTTTGAGCACTAGAGGGTGCTGTAGTGCAAGTCTAGTGTATGGTACTTTTCTATGTGCATACTTGTCTTTGATACACAGGAAGTTCTATCGATTTATGTTTTTCCTCTCTATGATTTAGATGTGTCCTGTTGATGCTTTATTCCTATATACATGTGTGCAACGTTCTTCTAAGCAAGTAAAACTTAATTCAGCATCCCTCAAGGCCTCAGTGCTTCTTCTAAACACATAACCAACATACTATAACTTTCAAAGTCTTTTCTTATATATCCGTTCAATAAGTGCGAACAAATACATGTTGATTCTGCTACAAATCCAGTGCTGTACACTGTCTTGTGCACTGTCTTGTTCATTTCTACCAACTTCAGTAAACCTCCCTTCTGTTATGGCAATGATGATAGGGAAAGGTGCTGTGTGGTCCTAACACACTTCATGCCCTAGGATGACAACATTACTCCTCAATAAATACAGTACAATTAGTAAATGTTGTCACCTTAGGACAGGAAGTTTGTTACAGGTTACCAGGTGAAAATAAAAGAAAAGAAGGCTGCATGCAGTCGCCACATCTAATGACTGGTAATCTGCAATATATATTTCATTTTTTGGTTTGAATACACTTTAAGCCATTTGCTGCATTGTTTCAGTAAGAGTTTATGACTCTTGAGAGGCAAACCATGCAATAGTAGATTAGCAAAGAATGGCGACTGATTTCAAACATGGGTTAAGGTCAGCAGAGATGAACCTTTTGGGTCCACTCTGGCTTCTGGGTGAAGTCCTCCTGACTCCTGGACACAACCTGTCCCTCTTCCCAGCAGGAGCCCTCATGTGCCTGCAGCCCACACCACACCAACTCCTCTCTTGAGCTCTGGTCTGGGCTCTTAATGAGGCTGCAAAACAATACCGGCGCCTTCAAATCCAAAAAGAGCCCAGCAGTAAAAATACAGCAAACACGGTGGAGGCAGCTCCCACAGATTAGATGGAACACCAGTCTATGAGAAAAAGAACAAAAGAGAGCGCCTCCATAGTGTAAAAATGTTATTTAATAGTAAAAACACGCAGCTCTTATGCTGTACTTACAACAGTTCGGTAGAATAAAAACCAGTAGAATAGGGTGAGAGGACGGAACCCCTGGCAGGGAGAATCTGGAGCGATGTAAAACACCAGTAACCTCGATCCCTGTATTGATAAATGGTTAACGCGTTTCTGGGGCACGCCCCCTGGGTTCTGATGAAGGGGGCGTGCCCCAGAAACGTGTTAACCATTTATCAATACAGGGATCGAGGTTACTGGTGTTTTACATCGCTCCAGATTCTCCCTGCCAGGGGTTCCGTCCTCTCACCCTATTCTACTGGTTTTTATTCTACCGAACTGTTGTAAGTACAGCATAAGAGCTGCGTGTTTTTACTATTAAATAACATTTTTACACTATGGAGGCGCTCTCTTTTGTTCTTTTTCTTAATGAGGCTGCTCTAAGCCACCTGATCCCTGGCAACACCTGACCTTAGGACTGGAGATTTCATCCCACCCAGAACTCTAAGAAATCTCCAGAGATCCAGATCCCAGCTACAATCCAGAAAAACCAGAGGAAACTGACAGGCCAGCTTCTTCCCTGAAAAACTATTTTCCTTCTGGAACCTCTCAGCCCCTCTGGCTGAGAGTCCTGGGTGGCTGTGTTGCCAGCATACTCCATGGCATTGCCACGCACTGCCACATTATGCATCATGGGTTTTTTTTCTTCTTCATGTACTGTTTTTACTATCAGGAATGGGATCCACTCCATTATTGATATAATATTGATATAATTCCCCAGTGCACAGCTATGCATCAATGCTGTCAAAGGCAAATGTGCAAAATGATAATAATGAGCAGTCGATTTTCAGTAATGCAGTCACATGCTAGCTAGCATATATGTCAATATAACTGCAACAGTCTTATATACTCATCTGATATATCATGAGTAGCCAGCTTCTAAGAAAATGCGAATTGGTATTGAAGTAGTTTAGGTATAGCAAACACACCAAGATCATGACATAAACAACATCTAAGTACATGAATACTGTAAATACTGCAAGGCAGTCTAAACCGGATGTCATGTGTGTATCTGGAGCATTAACAGTAATGCAGAAGGGCCCATTCACAGTAGGGCACTGCGGTATTGCACATATTACTGCAGCGCATGATACCATGCTGTTACATGCGTTGGTGCAATGTGGTGCCAATCACTCTGAATGGTATTCCAACGCACCTTGCCAATGGGTATGTGTTGAGGCACAGTGCAACATACCGTAAGGCACTAACGTAACTATGTGTTGCACTGCTAAAAATGACCTTTTTTGAAATAAATGAGCTGCCTAAATGCAAGGCTCACTAACACAGGGCGTAACACATGATAATGTGCAAGCATTAACACAGCACAGTAGTGTGAATGGGCCCTTCAGGCTAGGTTCAGATCTGAGCGGTCCCGGGACCACATGATTGTGTTTGGGTGCACATATTGATTGCTGCGCTGCCCCATTGATTTCAATGGGGTTACATCCGCGCTGCAATCGCTAAAAAATGGTACATGTACCTTTTTTTGTGACACACAACGCGCGGTTTTGTGCACGACTGGGGTGCCATTGGAAAATAATGGCACTGCCACCGCGATCGGCTGTGGTGGGCAACTCGGCAATCCATGTGGTTTTGTGCACGATTGCCGCACGGTCAGGAATTGCCCAGATGTGAACCTGGCCTAAAGGTTTAGTAAACTATATATGATATGCACAAAATTGTACCTATATTTTTATTTCCAGTATTTATACCTCACCTATATATTGTGCATCACTTTACAGATTATACAGATACATTCACATCATCCTCTAGCCTCCAGAGGAGCCTATCATCCAATATCCATAATATGCTGCCTGCATACCATTGGGGTAATTTCCCTTTACTTCCTGTCCCAGAGGAAATCTACCTAAGTGAGAGGAATTTCCCTCTTAGACAGCTGTTTCTAAAACATTTGCCCCCACTGGAAGATTTCCCCTCGCCTCTCTCCTGTGCACAAATTTTTGATCCCCGCCCCCCCTCCTACTTTCTTTCTTGCCAACAATGGTCACCAGTACAAATGAAGGGGTGAATCTACCCAGTGGAGGCAATACAATATGACGGATGGTCTAACACAGGGGTAGCAAACCTCAGGCCCTCCAGCTGTGGTGGAACTACAAATCTCATGAGGCATTGCAAGATTCTCACAGCCACAGACATGACTCCCGAAGAGAGATGCATCATGGGATTTGTAGTTTCACCACAGCTGGAGGGCCGGAGGTTTGCTACCCCTGGTTTAACCCTTGTCTATTCTATCCAAAACTACAAAAACATTTGCCTAGAGATATACTTTGAGCAGGCTTTGCCAACACCCAGGAACATCAAGTGAACTACAGTCCACAGCATTTGTGTATGAGCCATGAAGATTATTTCACAAAGTTACTTTTTGTAATTATATTCATTGTTTTGCAAGGAATGGGAAAGGGTTGGAACCTCTGTCAAGGGTATTACTACTTTCTGCGTGTTTCAGAGATTCTTCTTCTCTTCCAACTATCATTATTAACCAAAAGTGAGGCATCCCACCAGAACAGGAATAATCTCACAAGAGGGACACCTGTTCTGGCGATAGCACCCGAATGAGGACTCAAGAAACAGTGTAATTTATAGGAGGTTATTATCCATCTCCACTCTAAGAGAAACACCAAAACATTTTGTTTGGTGGTTCACTTTAATTATGATGGTGAGTTAAATAAGGTAATTGTACGCAGTGAATACATTGTATCTCTCACTTAGTAATGCAAGTCTCCGAGGAGCTGCTTTCTCTGACTATACTTTTTGTTTTTGTTTGCATCCAGATGGATATACAAAACCATCTGGCTCTGAGAAACCGAGTAAATTCCACATATCTGAAGATGAACTTATCAGTGCCATGAAAGCAAAAGATGCAACAAAAGGCTTTTCTTATGAAATGACTGAAGAACAGAAAGCTCCTAGTCTTTACTCTGAAAAAAAGGATCATAAGAGCATGCCAGGGCTACCAGCTGTCCCCACTTCAGCAGATAATGAGGCTTCGAGCGTGGAATCTGGTGACTCTGAAATAGAGCTTGTTTCTGAAGATCAGCTGGCAGGAGAAGAGGGCATGCAATCTGCTTACATGACGTTCAGTCACATTGGTGGCCCACCACCATCACCTGCCTCCCCATCCATACAATACAGTATACTGAGGGAGGAACGTGAAGCTGAACTGGACAGTGAGCTCATTATTGAGTCATGTGATGGATCCTCTGCTTCTGAAGAAAGCCCAAAGAGAGACCAAGACTCCCCTTTGACAAGACCAATGATGGACATTATTGAAGAAGAAAATGGTTCAAGAACGGAAAGTTTTGATGCCTCAGACTTCGACTCTTGTAGCTCTACAGAGAGGAAGCTCAACATGGAGAATCTGGCAGAGTCAGCTGCTTATATAAAGGGCTCTTATACTGCCGAAGGACGCACAGATCTGCTTATGATAAAGAAAGATGAAACCTTACACCAGGGAAAAGGTACTGAAGCAACAATGTGCCCAAGTAGAGCTTCCGGGAGGCTGCTCACAGAGACCGGATCCTCAGCGACATTGCTAAGCAGAGAGAAAGGTAATCACATTTATATAAACAGTTTCTGAGCAACTCTAGAGTGAGCAGTGGAGATTTTTAGATGTTGCATTTGGCAACCAATCAGAATCAAACTGTTATATTTATATTTATATTACAAGGTTGGAAAATAGATTGGCTGCCACAGACAACTCTCTTTTTTTATTTTTATGTATATATTACATGATCGTAGTTACATTTCTCTCAATAGACATTGACAACAGTCAGTATTTTTGACTGGAGGCTATATTGGAGGATGTATAAGAGGTTCCAGACCATGATGCCCACTCATATCAATCTGTCTTGATTGGGATTGCCCGCAAACATGCATTGTGTCTATGTGGCTCCCCCTTCCCTTGTGCAAGTTACTGCAGACATGCAAAAAGTAACGAAGCCTGGCATCCCTTGCATCCTAAGAGATGTTTATCGCTGTTTTAGCCACTAGAGGGTGCTGTGTATAAAGCCGTTATATTGTATGTTCTGCAGCACTAATAGGAAAAATGTAAATGCTCAAGATGGTGGGATGCTACAAGTCACATACTCCAATTCCTTCATCCCCCTAGAGAGATGACTCTACTAAAGACTAAAATATTCCGAAAGACTTATGTTCACCATTATGTATGTAAATGTTTCTAAATGTGAATATTGCCAAATTGTACAAAAGTATTTAAAGGAGAACTATGGGGTTAGGGCGTTTTCCCCCATAGTTCTCCTTAGGGTAACGGGAGGACACAAACTAGCGTCCTCCCGTCACCCTAAGCTCAGTATACCGCGAGCTACAGGTTGCGGTATACTGAGACGTCGCAGCTGAAGCGGATCCCGACAATTATGTCTGGATCCACCCAGCTGCATGAGTGACAGCTGGCTCTGCCTATCTAGAGGTAGAGCCAGCTGTACCCGCCCCCTCCCCAGTCAGCGCTGTCACGGCAGAGAGCCGTGACAGGATCAAGCAGTGAGCGAACTCCGGTATGTGTTCGCTCACTTCCCAATCTACTTAGCCGACCTGTGACAGTCTCATTGTCACAGGTCGGCTAGAACTATGAGGTGAGTGAAAAGCACTCACCTCATAGTTCTCCTTTAACACTTTCTGGCTTTGCTATGCATTTCATTTTTCCATATAAGCTGCCATTGTATTCATAAGAAGGGACCCAAAATGGGAGTCTGCTCTATCAGTGAACAAGGTGTCAGCTATTTGATGCAATATACATTTCTGATGTCACTATGCTACCTCAAATTCAAACAATTTCTGATCATCTCTTGAAACATTTACACATCTATACAGTATACATGAATATCTTTTACACCGGTTTATAAACACATGCTATTGTTTAGGCACAGTCACCCCTTTAAGCCATAGTTGTGTAAGTCAAGAAAGAATGTACAACATAAAACAGTTGTAGAACACAATGCAACAGTCACTCAGAGACCACAGTAGTAATCCACATAACACTGGTACCGATCATATCCTGAAACAGGGATGACCAATATGAAGGGTAATAGGAGATGAACATCCTCTCAAGGTAGGTACCTCAGTTGGGTAAGAAAAATAGTTTTCATAGCAGTTCATCAATTTCATTTTCTTTTTTTCTGTGTTATACTACTTACATATTACTTATAATATCATTATTGTTAGCCCTGATGAAGAGACATGTAGGTTCTGGCAACATGTTGACTTTCCATATTTTGAATAAGATGCCATCAACTTTTATGTACATAAGAGTATGCTTTTGTTGTCTTTTTCTTGGACTGTTGGTGCTGCTGCTCCACAAGGGGTAATGCATTCATACTCTTTTTTTTATTCTTTCTGAGCCCTAAACAAGGTCAACGACTGCCTATTCTAGTATTTTCAGACTGTTTCCAGAAATCTAATCTCCAGGTAACCATCCCCCAACATTACCCATCGAGAGCCATCACCAGCTAATTACCCAATTAAAGTCAAAAACCCTAAACAAAAAGCTGCAATTTCTTGCCTTAATTCAAAATGTCAACAGGATGCAGATAATGTCAAAAATCTGGCAGAGATTGTAACCTCTTCCTGCTGTATCTAAAGTTAGCTTTGGAGTTAGACTTTAGTTGATGTAAATTAGGTAAAAGCATGGTGGACCAAATTTAACGATAACTTTGACCTCTGCCTATTTTACCCAAGCTTTCTGAGGTGAAACCAGCCTGGCAAAGAACAAAAAACTGCAACAGTACATTATTTGTAGAGTAAGACAAGCTTTAATATTTGGTCTGCATTTAACGATGGAACCAGAGCAAAGTTATTGGTTTATACATAAATGGAGGAAACAAATCAATATTTTATAGACATTTATTCTGTTTTCACATGCATTAGAACAAACTTAATTGGGTGGCTTTGTAGCAGCCTGTGTGATATCTGGATCGTTGGCAATTCTGTCTTAATCATTATTTATTGTTTCTTAAAAAAACTGTGTGTATAGTTTCACTTTCCCTGTTCTATTCCCAATAATGTAATATAAATGGAAACTCCAACAGGGATCTTTTGTATCTTAGAATAAAAGAAACTGTTAACAGGTCGCCATCTCTATTCCTCACTCAGACTTCCCACACAGTCCTCTCCTACTATCTCTAAGAACCACAACATGATGTCATTCTCAAAAGGCAATTAACTTGCATGAAGAGAACACAACTTAACCAGTTGACATCCGCGGTGTTAAACCCCCTTCCCATTCAGGCCAATAATAATACATTTTCTTCTATTACACATTGATTGCAAAATTGCGTGCCATCATCTGTATTCATTTCGACTGGCAATCCTCACCTTACATACACTTTCCAGAGTTATGATGACCATTTCAATGTAAAGAAACCCAGAGGGGGAGGCAGACTGGGCTCCAGTGACTGTGTTGTATTTTACTGCTCTTGTATTGTCGCCATTGTCTGTCTGTTACCTATGCATTACCACCAGCGTGTGTTGCCCATTTACTACCATCATTGCCTGTTTATTGTGTGTATTACCAGTATGTTGCCCACATTTGTTGTCCATGTATCGTCACCATAGCTTTGGTGTTTGCCTAAAATGTGAATTGATCCTCATCTACAGTAAGTCACAACAATAGACAAACACAATAGGGGGGAATTTTCAAAACTGGAGCAAACAGAATCTGGAGCAGTTGCCCATGGCAACCAATCAGCTTCTCTCTTCAGTTTGCTCAGGTAATCTGCTTCACATTTTGTCTGCTCCGGTTTTGATAAATTCCACCAAATGTGCTTAAGTCGATAACACACAAACAATTCTAATTTCTCGTGTCTTTATTGAGCACACCCATTAAACATTCCCAGTGCAGGGGGCGTGGCCAGGATGTGAAGCAGCGCGGACGTGTCTGGAGGAGCTCCGTCGCTGCACTAACGAAATCCGCTCGATATCCTGTCAGTTCAGCCCTATTTATACTCACCTGAACTCCGGTGGGTGTCTGGTGCAGGGTGACATGACCGCCAGGTCCGGCAAACGTACCGACACTCCGAAACGAGGCAAAAAGGCAAAGGGAGCGGCCCCACGCTTGTCCGGCGCCATCTTGTCCCCATCTCCTGTTTCCTGCAAGTGACATTCCCAGTGCAGGAGGAAAAAGTAAGTGAACCCTTGGAGTTAATAGCTGGTCAAATCTCCTTTTGGCAGCAATAACTTCAAGCAGGCTCTTTCGGTAGCCCTGGATCAGACCTTAACATCATTCAGGGGGAATTTTTGACCATACCTCTTCACAAAACTGCTTCAGCTCAGGATGCCTGTTCTGAACAGCTCTCTTGAGGTCATTCCACGTCCTCTCTATGAGGTTAAAGTCTTGGTTCTGACTGGGCCACGCATTTTATTTTTCTGAAGCCAGTCTGTGGTGGATTTCCTTTGATGCTTAGGGTCATTGTCCTACTGCATCACCCAACTTCTACTAAGCTTCAGCTGGCAGACAGCCACCCTGACAATATACTGAAGGATATTTTGGTAAACGCAGCAATTCATTTTCCCCTCGATGATGGCAAGTGGTGCAGGGCCTGAGGCAGCAAAGCAAGCCCAAATCATTATGTTCTCTCAACCATACTTCGCCGTTGGGGTGATGTTTTGATGTTGGTAATCAGTGCCCTTTTTTTTTTTGGAGAGCAGCAGCTTCCCCTGTGGTGTTCTGCCATGGACACCCTACCTGTTCAAAGACTTATGAATGATAGAGTCATGACCAGTGATGTTTGCCAGTTCCAGTGATGTCTTGAAACCTTTTTTTGTTACTCATGGGTTCTTCTTTACCTTATTGAGGATCTTGCTTGTGCCTTTGGAGTCTTCTTGGCTGGGCTCCCACTTCTAGTAAGAGTAGCCAGAGTACTAAACTGTCTCCATTCTAGACAATTTGCCTGTCGACTGATGGATGCCTAAACACTTTGAGATTGCTTTGTATCCCTTTCCAGCATCACGCAGATCAACTACTCTTGATCGTATGTCTTCAGAAAGCTCCTTTTTGCCAGCCATGGTTCACATCAGTTGATACTTCTTATGAACAGCAATTTTAAAATGTTTGAGTGCCTTTTATCAATCAAAGCACCTCTAAACCATACCTTTTGAGCTCATTTATTGTATTCTAAGTGTGCAAGCTACTGACTCTAATTAGCTTTTGTTGAAATAATTAGTCTGTGGGTTCACTGACTTTTTCATCCAGCACTGTGAAAAAATAATGGGTGTGTTCAGACATGAGAAATTATAATGTTTGTGTGTTATTTGCTTTAGCACATTGTGTTTGTCTATTATTGTGCCCTAGACGAGGATCAGATCACATTTTATGGCAAATTACTGCAGAAAACCAGTTTATTCCAATGGGGTTCGTATACTTTTTCTTGCCACTGTATGTGGGATAGTATTGGCATCCAGAGCTCAGCAGGAGAGTAGAGTGTATATAAACTGGCCACCAGACAGGTAAGCATAAAACTGCCACTTTCAAAGGCTTATGCTCCTTAAAATTTGCCCCCTCCTGACAGGGTCACATAATTGATCACTTGGGTATATTGTTAGTTACCTAAGAACTCCTAGAAATATAAGGAACTAGAAACTAGTTCTGTTCCCTGATGTATACCCAAATCTGAAACATCAGTTTTCGCCAGGCTCATCTTCTAGGCCATATAGACATACATAAGATATTGGATATACAGTATACAGGACATATTATGTGTGTGAACTCTGTACCAGGACGCTGTGGCTTTTTAATTACTCTTCCATCTTCCACTTGCAATCACCTATCAGCCCTAAAGCCATTGTTGCATACCTCTGAGCCAAAGCTGTTGATTGTCCCCATTTTAGATGTCTAGTTAAATATTTGTTTTCCTACTTTTCTATAAGGATGATGAGCAGTAAAAGGCATTCAGTGTTTCTAAATTAATTATTACATCCACTCTCAGTGCAGTATATAGACGAACTGCACTAGGCCTGGATACTGTTAATTGGCTAATAAATCTTTATGGCACAATTTTATGCTGACCCATAGAATTAAAGTGTATTCTGCTACTGTTTTGCTGTGTTCTATGTCTCAGTCATTAATATATATTACTGCATTGCGTGTTTTTTTTTGTCATGCATTTTGTTCACCTTTTAGAGGAAAGTATTGTACACAATTGTGTAAATGTTTATTGGAAAATGTATGATACACAGCACTGATTAGTGTAAGTTGTTTGTTTTGTTTTCTTGTTTAGTTTTCTTGCCATATTGTTTAAAGGAGAACTATGAGGTAAGTGTTTTTTTCCCCATAATTCTCCTCAGGGTCACGTGAGGACATAAACTAGTATCCTCCCGAGACCCAAAGCTCAGTAGCTCGCGGTATACTGAGACTGCCGCAGCCAGGGCAGATCCCGACATTTCTGTCTAGATCCACCCAGCTGCGCTATTAACAGCTGGCTCTGGCTATCTAGAGGCGGAGCCAGATGTACCCGCCCCCTCCCCCGTTCGTTCCTCCAGCCAGCGCTGGAGGATCGGAACGGGAGGGGGAATCCCTGCAGGGAGCCGTGAGGGGGGAATCTCTGCAGGGACAGGATCGAGAAGTGAGCGAGCGACGGTATGTGTTCGCTCACTTCCCGATCTATTGAGCCGACCTGTGACAATTTCATTGTCACACGTCGGCTCGAACGATGAGGTTGAGTGAAAATCACTCACCTCATAGTTCTCCTTTAACCTTAATTTGTTTTGGTGAGCAATGGCCTTCGTGCTTGAAACTACAGCTCGTAAGGCTGATAAGTGACATGAAGGAAGTTTTTTTCCTTCGTTCCTTACCCTAGGTCAGTTATAGCAGTACTGGAGGTTATTGGCACAACTGAAATACTTGGCCCTGGCCCTGTGTTACAAGACTCCTTCCTTTTTTTTTTTACTAAGGTGTCATGGCAGATGCACAATGGTATTCTGACATCTGGGGTAAGTAAATGAACTTGCAGCAGAGCTTCCTCTAATCAAGTGGACAGAAAAGGACGTGAGCTTAATTTGCTTGGTGTATTTATCTACCATGTGTTTGTTGGGTACCATGGTGACCACAACGCACTGATTTGGATGTTGGATGTTGTCCAACATTTTCTGCATACTTATAATTTTTGTTGTTGTAAAGAGTACAAATGAAATGGTATCTGATAAATCGCTTTTCATTTTACATATGAGGGAATTTTGCCTTTTGCCTAGGGCACTCCTCTATTGGAAAAGGTGGCATCAAAGACTCCCAATGAAACACATTACATTGTGAGAGATGAGTTCCAGTTCTGTAGACTTCAGCCCATCATCAGATTCTCTTGTCTTAGCCAGAATTCCAAATTCCATTAGATGACACAAGATAAACTTTAATACATGCATACCTGCAGCAGCCCCCAAGTCCCTGCCACAGAACCCAAATGCCAACCTGTTCTGATGGGCAAAGCTCTGGCACTTTCTGGCTTGTTGAAATTTACTCACCTCTTCTTGCCTCTGGTAAATTCCTATTGGCCAGTTAGGCTACCCATCATAGTGATAGGCCAGTAGGAATGTGTGTGAGGTGGGAGGTAGCCAGCACATTTTACACTACCAAGAAGTGTTGGAATTTTGCATGGCCTAATGCTTCAATATTTGGGCAAACTGGTGAGGAAGAATATAGTTAGGTATCTGCACTTTATACCTTGTTTGTTTTAGTATAGTGAAAGATATGTTTTTTATGGCCAAACTCCAGCCATTTATTTAGGTATGAAAAGACTGGGTAAAAATTAAAGTGTATGTAAACCAAAAGCAAAAATTTAAAATTTTGCAGCTTACCAGTCTTTTGATGTGGTGGCTGCATTTTTTTCAGGCACTTTTTCCTTTATTTACACGCCATCCTCCTTATACTAAAAATGTGTTTTTGTCTGAGTCTTTGTTGAATGGAATGGAAATGGATCGGTTCCTACACTGGCAGTTGGTGAAGGTTAAAGAGGAACTCCCCCCCCCCCCCCCCACTTTTTT
>NW_017306288.1:1388616-1437417 GCF_000935625.1 Nanorana parkeri
ATTTTTTCTTCTAACCCCTCTTGCTGGGTTTGCAGGGTTATCTTCAGAAAAGATACTCACCTGCCAATCAAATCCAGAGTCGTCTTGTTGCACTTTGTTGCCAAAGCTGGGTCCTGCATTGCCATCTTCTCCTCTTCATCATTGGGAGTCAGCAGTCTCTTCTGGGTTCTTGCAACAAGCAGCTAATGGCGTGCTGCCATGTCTGGAATATATGTTGGGGATATCCCAGGAGGCTGGGGAAGCAGGACACATAATTCTTGCCTAGGCCAAAATGGAGCTGGAAGCAGGGCCACGTTAAACTTGCAGGGTGGTGGGGAGGGTTATAGGGAGGAAAAGACAACTTCTAGAGTGAAGGTCTGCTTTAATCCCCCAAATAGGAACATAAACCTGCTCGGATCAGTCTTGCTCAACCCATGAAATTTGGCTTTTTTAGTCCTTTAAGCTTAGTGACCCCAAGTTAAAGCAATGCACCTTCCATGGAGATAAAGCATTAATTGTTAGCTCAGATATGTGTGGGATCCACCAAAAGAGCTGATTAAAGTTACTGAAAAACACCAAGTGGACATAGTCCCTTCCATAGTGTTATGACTCCGATCGATGCATTGTGACGTCCCAGCTCCCGTTCTGTACATCTGCAAATGATGAGGGACATGTAAATATGCCTTGCAGATAAAGCAATAAAGAGCTGGATGTTCTACACAGTGGATGTGTTGCATATCATTTTCCCATCAGCTCACAGGCTTCAGGCACATCTTTCAGCTCACATCTTGACCTCATCACATTACATTTACACTGAAATGTGCACTGTTACAATTACATGTGCACTGAAAGAGAAAATCCTGCGGCAAGACTTGTAAAAACCAAGATCTCAGAGGGAGGTGAAAGCATTGTCCTGTTTCTTGTTTCCTATGTTGTTCCCCCCGTTAAAAGGAAATCATCAGCAATGAAAAGATTGTCTGCCCCCTCCTGAGCCTCCTCTAAAAATTCTAGCTGCCTGACGGTTTTTTATTTTTATTTTTAGAAATGGACCCCTTAGTGTTTGGGCAAAATAAAAGAAATCATATTCAGTACATCTCTGCAATGCATGCACATTTCCCCATACTTTGTTTCTTTAAAAATACTGTACATACAGCAAAATACCTGTTAACCTGCCATAAATCCAGTGAGTTCCTAACTTCCTGTAGTGTTCTGATCACTCTGCCATCTGCTGCATTGAAATCACAAGCTGTGTTGCCAGCCCTGACACATTTCTCCCCTTTGGGCTACAGAATATCTTCCCCTCACTTTATCTCCATAACATAAGGAGAGGTGTTCTGTAGTTCAGCAGAGGAGAGCTGGGCAGGTCGTACAACACTGCTTGAGATTTCAGTGCAGCAGAGGCACAGTTGTCAGCTCACATTTTGCTCAGGAATACACTTTTAATCACTTTATGGTTTATTATATCCGATAGGGATTCTTGTGATGAGAGAGTTTTCTAAAATATCTCCACTTCAACCTTCTACAAGTATTTCACTCCCCTACTTAATTTGTTATATCATGAAAAATGCTTTAGGAGTTGTGGGAACACCTCATGCTGGACTGGAACCCCCAAAACTCGAACATGGTTGAGAGCAGAGCCAGCAATATGTTGGGGAGATCCCACCACTGCAGTCCACAAGAGAAGTAAGTAGCCATTGGGTGATGCATCCTGCCTAACAACATAGGTAACTGAAATATAATCTTTGGGTGGACTTGCCCTTAAGGGGGGTAGAGTAACATGATGAATGCTTTAGGAGTTGTGGGAACATCCCAAGCTGGACAGGAGCTCTTATAACTCCAACATGGCTGGAAACATAGCCGGCAATTACCATATGTTGAGATCCACCAGTGCAGTCCACAAGAAGCCATTAGTTGATGCATCCCTCCTAACTACATGGGTAACTGAAATATGATTTTTGGGTAGACTTGCCCTTTAAAGGTGGTAGAAGCTCCAAGCCACTGTTCTTACAATGACAAACACATTAACAGAGCTGGATTATGCAGTGTAGATACTGTTTGGCAGGATTTTGCTACGTTTATGTAACTGATTTAAGTAATTCTCCATGTTTGTCCTAGACTTAGCGTGAGCTGCTTGGAACAAATCACAGGCATCTAATTATACTTGTAGAAATGTAAATTGTCTTAGAATCATGTAGAAGCAGCTGAGATGGTGGAGAACCTTCTCTTCTGTTGTGTAGGCTGCAGGGTCAGTCCTGGAATTATACTCTGTAACTGATGAGTGCAATGGGCGAGCTCATTGTAAACACTAGCAGGAAAAACAAACAGTCATTGGATATGACCAGTGGTGTATTATGGTTTTGTGCTGCCATAGGCAAGTGTAAACTTGTGCACCGCAATAGATCCCAGCACACATGTAGGTACAATACACCACAGGGATCTCTTTGGCTGTGTCCCAGGTACTCACAGAACTCGGCGATGTAGAGTAACACGGCACAGCGCTCCAAAGCTCCCCTGTCTTCGGCCTGTCCACCGCCAGAGTCATCACACCGCCAGTCACCGCTGCCCGGCCCGAATCCTTGGCCAAGCCCATCCCCAGGAAGCCGGCCACGCCCACCGCTGATGGACGACTGACCGCAAGAGGCTGTCCCTGCCCCTAGCCACTTCCTCCTTCTCCTTATGGGGAACACTGCCTTGAAAAACCAGTGCGGCAGTACCTGGAAAGTGCCACTTGAGGCAAACGCCTTGTTTGCCTAGCAGTAGATATGCCCCTGGTGTTAAATAAGTTGTAAAGTCTCAGCAAATACTATTCTTTTATAACACCAGCATTGTAATAGGAATACATACTAGAGTTGTTGTTGATAATGCAATCAAAGCTTACTTGAAAAAAATCCCTTTTCATGTAGTGAGTGCTGCCTTCTGTCTGCCCATCACTTTCACCAACTTCCTGGATTCCCAGTGTGCTTTGCTTCTCTTCCCCTGCTGCTTGATGTGAAGTAATCTCAGTTTCTCCATACTACATAGCCCATAATGCATTGATTCCAGCAAGCACTGATAATGTTACATTGTGGGAAGTTCTTGGCCTGGAAGTGTGTGGTGCTTTAAGAGGTAGGCTTGAGTTTTCATACCAGCACCAGAGCCTCCAGGTATTCCTATTTGGCCACAATCTCAATCTTCGAATGTCAAAGTCCCTGGCATCTCTGATGAAGTCCAGATGGCGAAGTGCGTCACAAGGGGCTTAGAGACACGTTGGTACACGCCTGATACTGAACAGTGAAAGGAGAAGCCACACACTGATGAGCTCATCTCTCTGTCACTCTGCTTTCTCCTCCCATCACAATGCTTCTTGTCTGCACATGAACTGATTGGCTCCTTGTGCTGCTACTTCATTTCACACTCTAGCCCTGCGGTACAGCGACTGCAAGAAGCTAACACCGGGTCAAGTTCAGGTACTTACTCTGCTTGCTTTAAAATAATACATTTAATGATGTGTTAAAGACAGAGTTGCAATCTCTTATGTGTGCCTAGAGTTTAAGTATATTAGGGTTAAGGTGACCATACCCTTTGTGAATTTCGCCCGCTTCTTGATGAACCAGCTGAAATTCGCAGAGTGGGTGCCGCTGTCAGAATACAAAGGAAACAGAGGGGGTTCCTTGATCAACACACTCATAGCATTGATGAAGGAATCTGTTCTATTTTTTTTTTTGTTCTGCCCATGGTTTGAACGAAAAAAATAGAGTAGTATATGGCAAGCTTTAGTTCCGAGGTAAGTAACATTTATAAATGAACGTGCAATTCAAATATAAGGGATTCATTATCCCATATTCTATCTATCTGCAATGTGGGGCTTACACAATGCTACTACTCTTTACCACCATGGGCACAGGGAGCACAAAATAAGCATAAGGAAGGTATGCAGATGCAAGAGGCTGGAACACATTGAACAGGTTCTCTTAAAAAGGATATTATTGGGAATCAATAGCTATTGACTGTAATAGGGATAATATCATCAATCGTCAACTACAGTGGAAATCATAGCAAGATTTCAAGTCACAATGCCCCTTGTTTTGGCTGATATCTGCCATTGTCCTTGAACTAGAATTAATCAGGGGATGTCTGCTTCCATCTAAGCCTGCCTACACAGATGGTGTTCCTAGTCACAGGGTCCAGTATACTTGCTGGAAGCCCGCTTGCTCATTATTCACACCAGTGAATTACATCTCTCCTATTATATTATATTCTGGGTTGGCTTCAGCAATACAAACACAGCAGACTTCTTAATTACTATCCCCCTCTTGTGGTCAAATATAATAACTGCTTCCATGCATCTGTTTCTGTTCTTTAACATTTGTGGGGGCTTTAGACCTTCCACCTCCAGTAGATTATTATTTTTAGTTTTCTTTTCTTTACAAATTCTTCATTTGCAAATAAATGAATGACATACATCGGAAGCATCAGTAAAAAAGAAAAAATAATTGTCACAGCGGTCAAACAATGGAACAAATAGTGCGCCTTTAATAGTGTTTTCCTTTATCCACCGTCTTAAAGTGACATTAAGGGCAAAATCCCCCCCCAATGTTAGTGTAAGAACTTACCTTGAATGATGCCTTTTGATCTGATCATCTTTTTCTTTCCAGTAGTTTTCAAGGGTCCCTCAGCACCCCGCTGGTGCTGGTCTCTGATCCAGCGTTGACTCCTCTCTTCCTGTCCCATGAAGTCTGTGCGGGTGCACGCTGTTGCATTGACTTATCCCGTGTCTCTCCTCCGATCCAGCGCCTCCTCTGTCCTCCTCTTCGCTCATGTCCAATGGAGCCTGCGCGGGTGGACGCTGCTCCATATACTTACCTTGTGTCTCTCCTCGTCTCCCGGCCCAAGATCTGAACTGTGCATGCGCCCGCCCAATGATCCTTTGCGGCCGCCTGAGAATCTTCAGATCTTTGGACTGGAGCGCTCAGTGGAGACACAGGAAAGTCTTAACTCTTTTGTAAACTTTTTTATTATCTACAAATGTTTTTGCATATGTCTACTGCTTTTTTGTAACTTTTTTTTTTTTTTTCTAATGCTATGCAAAAACACCAGAGGCTTTAATTATCCTTTAAGGCTCCATTCACACCTGGAAGGAGGGGGTGCAGAATTGACAGGAGGGTATAGCAGGTTGCAGGTCAAGGGGGGAAGAGCACAAAAGGAAGGGAGAGGATGGGGGGTCAGTGTGTGCTTCTTCTTTATCTCAAACCGGCCACCTGTTTAATAGAACCAAAACCGCCATATTTTTTCATGTGTTCCTTTACCAGATGAGTTGTCTTCCATTCATTCAATTTAATTGATTTTGTTTGTCCATAGCCTGATAGAAAGAGCTTGGGGTAGCTTCCAGAGGTCTGATATGTGACTTCTGGCTGCATTTATTATTTTTCATTTGCTTACCAGTTTAGTTAATGATGCCATATAAATACTGAATACTTTTTTTTATAATTAACAATTTTTTATTGAGGTTTTATGCAAAGATGCAAAACATCTACATTGACAGAGATATTGGTTGACAGCTCTTAGGAAAATAAAAGCATACACGATGGGTAAACAGTGTCGATACATACATATGAATTCTAGTTTACAGCATCACATAACCATAATGCTAGATTAATCTAATATACAGTGTATGGTATTGTATTTTTTTGTAGCAGTTCACCATTTATGTAGCTCCATAGCCGCCAAAACACCTGTCAGTCTTAACATGTCTTAACAATAAGAAAGGAGGAGAAGAAAGAAAAGAGGTAGAGTGTTCAAATAAGAAGAAAAGGTGAGAGGTAGTAAAAGACAGTCTTACAGGGCAACCACCCAAATGGGTGGTAGAAACCATGACTTCTCCTAGTCATCTTCAATCTGCAATCGTGATTAGCGTTTGTCCCAGCTGCAACCTTTGACACTTAGCCATACATCAACCAGTACGTTGCTCCTGAGAAATCCATGTCCCCCACACCTTCTCATGGGCATTAAGAGTGTTATTGCGCCTTGCCGTCAAATATTCCATAGCCTGAACATCTTTAATTCGAGCATATAGCTCAATTCTAGACGGGGGGATCTTCCTTTTCTACTGAAGTGGTATGAGACAACGGGCCGCTGTTAAGATATGCATATGCATTGCTAGTTTGTTGTCAAATACTGAATATTTAAAGGAATGTAAACATCCACTGCCAGTCTACTTAATTACAAATTGTGCATATTATTAATAACACAGAATTTTGTAAAAAATTACATTGATTTAAAGCCAATAAAAAATAAAATTCTGGGTCCTACTGTATAAATATGAAAAATGTAAATGAGTTCTATTACTATACCCAGATTGCAAACACAATGCTGTTGCAGTCTTAATGAAACACCTCTTGTTTGTAATCTTGTAAGGACAAAAACTTCTTGTCTTTTGTTCCTTATTATTGCTGCAACAGTATAATTAATTTAGAAGTCAAAACAATAAATGTGCAAGCTTGTCCATCAACAACACAACACATTTTTGCATCGTTTTATCTTATTGGACATTATTGTTTCAACCTGTTTTTCTCAACATTTACAAACAATACACTTCTTTATTGAAACCACGGTTGACTGAGTATCCCCCGTTGGGGTGGCCTATTCTCATGCACCCTTTGATAATGGAATGTTTATCATCATTACGACTTGATAGTACATGAATGTTTTCTAAACAACCCATTCTGTCTTTAAATTAAATACAAATACTTACACTTGTTTTTATTTTATTTTTCAATTTCAAACTGTTATGAAATGAGTATGAGAACCAGAAGAATACTCAAAATAAGTGGTAAATAAGGTGAACTTCGAAAAAAATATACATTTTGATCTATTAAATAGAAAATATTTGATGTTGGGTATTCCAGACAATGAGTCTGGTTTTCCAGTACATTAAAGCTGGCCATACACTGTAATATTTTCCTCGTTCAACCTGTGGGCCGAACTAAGCAAATATAACAGATTCCTCCATCAATGCTTAAGAGCATTGAGGAATCTCCCGCTGTTTGCATTTTATCCTAACGGTGGTCGCCGGGCCGGCCGATGTCAAAATACCTGTACAGAGCTAGCAGCTCATTGTTCAAAGATTTCCAGACCGGCTCCTTCAAGCAGCTGATCGGGGGATGCCGGCCGAAAAGGGTGCCGACAGCGGGCACCCACTGTGCGAATATTGGACAGCTTATCAAGAGCAGGCCAAAATTTGTATAGTATTCGGGCTGCTTTAGATGTGGTTTCAGCTTGCCCTTCTGTAGAATATGACACTATTTTAATCACTTGCCAAGTTCAGGTATAAGATATAAGGTTTTACATTTTTTTAATGTTTAAACCATATTTTTCATTTAAGGTATTATGTCATAAAATATTGTGTGTATGTGTATGTTTAAAGGAGAACTATGGGGTCAGTGCTTTTCCCCATAGTTCTCCTTAGGGTAACGGGAGGACACAAACTAGTGTCGCCCCGTCACCCTAAGCTCAGTATACCGCAAGCTACAGAGCTAGCTGTACCTGCCCCCTCCCCCGTTCGTTCCGCCAGTCAGCGCTGGCGGATCGGAGCGGGGAGGGGGGAATCCAGCCCCTCCCCTGTCACGGCAGAGAGCCGTGACAGGATCGAGAAGTGAGCGAACACCGGTATGTGTTCGCTGACTTCCCGATCTACTGAGCCGACCTTTGACAGTCTCATTGTCACAGGTCGGCTAGAACTATGAGGTGAGTGAAAAGCACTGACCTCATAGTTCTCCTTTAAAGCTTTCATTTACCTTTCTGACCATGTTTCATGTTACACCTATATTTATGGTATAACCTAAAACGTGGTCAGATCTCAGACCCCTCACTACCCCTCCCGTCACTTAGCTGACTCCCAGGGTTCTTTTGCCTGCAGGTTGCTATTTACCTCCGTCTGCACAGCTGTGTCCTCTATTCACAGATCCTTTGACAGGGACTTCTAGTTTCTCAGTGCAAAATAAGTGTGGTGACATCACTGCACTTGTAGTCCATTGACAGTTCCTCCATGTTACTGCATGTCCGTAGCTTGGTACAAACTTGGATGGGAGAAACAGTTTGCTGGAGCCAGAGCATTGCACCCACAAACCACTAATCACAATTTCAATACTGGCTGCAAAGCAAAAAAATAACAGTTGCACATTTTCTCTTTTATGAAGTGTACATTTATTACTTTTTTTTTTTTGCAAAAGGTGGAATTTCCCTTTAAGACTTTATTACTGAAACACAAGTTAAGATTTGATCAAAATTTAGCTGTTATTCTTGTAGCAATCCAGACAATTTGTAAGGTTGGCTAACTTTTTCCCACAATTGTACCTGCCAGCTGTCTCTTATTTGTAAACCTAGCTGGAGTAATTATAAAGGAATTAAGACTTGTGAACTGATAAGGTTGTTTCATTTTAAGCAACAGGTACACTTGTATATGTTGGTAGCTGTGATAAAAACGGATCATACAAATCTAGGGTTAAATATAACACAAGAACAAACTATTATGTGTCAATTTCTAATTAAATATTCATGTTGTAAGAACACAGTATTTCCCTTTGCCTATTTTGCAAATAATTAGAAGCCAGCCTCCATCAAATTGTCACATCCTCTTTTCAATGTCTTGCTCGGAGTTCTGACAATGTTTTATTAGCATGCAGCTGAGATTTGCCTCCTCTGTGTATAAAACAGACCACTAAGGACCATAACATTGCTCTGACGTCCCTTATTGTGACCATTGTGAAAAATATGTGCCGCTGCTTATATAGTTGGAGGGTGCGAAGTCTATTTATATACAGTATAATACTTATTGTGACCAGCACTCCTTTTTGACAGGAAGTCGGAAAATAAAGTGGGCAGGATTTGGCTGAGGAGCCACTGAGCATAAAAATGAAGCCTTCGAGAAATATAGGCAGTGTACTGATTGCATAGAACCTGGTAGGGGTCCATTTGGTTTGAGTGCTACACAAAACAAGTCTGCTGACTGTTTTCTTATTAAAGTGATAAAGTCAAAATATTTTTAAGCTATTTTAAATGCTGATTGAATCACTTACAGTGGATGCTGCTCCTTGATGTTTAAACCGTTACAGAAACAGTTGGTCCCCTGAGCACTGACTTTGACATTCTGTTTTAGGGTAGCTCCTTTACCTTGCGGGGTCCTAATGATCCATCCTTGTGTGTGCTAGTCTCTACAAACCAGCAGGCACAGCAAGACAAGACAATCCACTCCTCCCTCCCTCTTCCCTTCTCCAGGCTAGTAGATGAGCAGGTGCTAGAGACTGCTCTGTCCCTTGTGATCTTGTACTGGACAGGAAGTTTAGGGAATTCGAGCTGAGAGACATGGTGACTTGTCCTAATCTAAGTAGCCAAAAATTCAACAAGGTGCTGGAAATGTTACTAATACACTGTCTGGTGTACCCACCCTATTGCCAGGTGTCACAGCCGAATAACAGGTGAGACAGATGCTAACACATACAGTCATCAGGAGTGCAGTCTTCAGGCACATGGTCTGAGCAGACAGCAAACAACACTGTGCATGCTCAGAACAGGTAAAAACAAAGTTTCAATAGAAACAAAATATCAGCTTACAAACTGAGGTCAAACAAACCTTGTTAACAGAAGTTCTAACTCTTCCCCACTATAAAATCCAAAACTAAAAAAGGTTTTAAATATACACTTTAAAACCTGACAACAATATTGTTTTCTTCATCCTTTTTATTGTTTTGTGCCCCAAAATGTTCCTTTTGAAAGCATGTGGATCACTTACAATGGGAAAGGTCTGGGGCACAAAGGATCTTCCCCATGTAAACAGGACCAGGTGGATTCTGCCTCTTCCTATTGTTTTTCCTGTAATATCACCCCTTCAGCATACAACATAGTCTCTTCCCAGTGAGATCCCACCACCAACACACAGATGGGTCTTTCCCCAGTGAGATCCCATTTCCAGCACACAGATTTGTCTTTCCCCAGTGAGATCCCACCTCCAGCACACAGATTGGTCTTTCCCCAGTGAGATCCCACCTCCAGCACACAGATTGGTGTTTCCCCAGTGTGATCCCACCTCCAGCACACAGATTGGTCTTTCCCCAGAGAGATCCCACCTCCAGCACACGGATTGGTCTTTCCCCAGTGAGATCCCACCTCCAGCACACGGAATGGTCTTTCCCCAGTGAGATCCCAACTCCAGCACACAGGTTGTTCTTTCTCCAGTGAGATCCCACCTCCAGTATACACATTGGTCTTTCCCATGTAAGATCCCACCTCCAGCATACACATTGGTCTTTCCCCTGTAAGATCCTACCTCCAGCACACCTCCAAAGACTACGGAACGCTTTGTATTTTGTGAACCATTCACAGATTACAAAGCATTCTGTGAATCGGCAAGGGGAGATGGGCGAACAAACAACACTGCAGTCTTTGCATAGGAGAGCCGCAGCTTTCATAGCCACAGTGGGATGGAAGTATAGTGAGATCTATACTATCCAACCTAAATAAAAGTCTCTGCTTTCAGGAAATGTATCATTCTGGGGGGTTCAAGTAATCTTCAAGCTTAAATGGGCATTTTAACATGTGTGCAAAAAAGGCTCTAACAGTGAAGTGGTTAAAAGGAACCGGATGGAATAGAGATATGGGAGCTGCCATTGCTAAGGCGAGGTCTCCCTTCTTCTGGACATATAATATGTGACCTGGAACAGCAACTGTCAGTCTTCAGGTGATCACTGACCCTCGATGAAGTGTCAGGCTCAGACAAAGTAATGCTGAATGGGGAAATATAAGCCTGCAATATAATTAAATAGCAATATAATTAAATACTAATTGTGCAGATTCCTGCATAAGCCTAATAATGACTGGTTGTGTTTGTGTATTATCCCCACGTCATACACAACAACCTCACCGTTTTAAGTTACATCATATCATAGTTGTGCAAGCGTTAATAAGAAAGTCATCTTAGTGGGAATTCTCCCTCAGGCCGGATAAATTCCTCTGTTTCCATGGAGACTCAGTCTCCTCCCGCTCTAAATCAATAATTTTGCTTTGCCCTGGTTCTGCGATGCTAAAAATAGTCCCTTCCTCTGTCTCAGTGCTTCTGCTGAAAAATATGTGCGCACAACCAAAACAGCTAAACACAATATTACTTAATAAGTACAGCAGTGTTTGCAGTAAACAGGATCGATTGAATGGATGTGTATCCAGCAAGGCCGAGCGCAGGATACTTGTTGAGGTTGGCAGAACAAGGTTAATGGATTACTATTTTACCTACACCACAGCATTCCATATGTATATGTATCACAAGGTATAGGGTGAGATTATGTACACGGGATTTGTTGATTTTATGAAATATATATTATATATAGAGATATATTAAGGGATAATATAGACCAGGGATAGGCAACCTCAGCATTCAAGCTGTTGTGAAGCTACAATTCCCATGAGGCATTGCACGACGCTGACAGCCACAGGCATGGCTCCCAGAGACAGGCACGATGGGATTTGTAATTTCACCAGGGCCACAGTGCCAATGTTGCCTATCCCTGAAATAGACCATGTAACGCCTTAAAGATTATTCTCATTTATACTAAGATTAGACTGTGGTTGAACGTCCGCATGTGCGTCCTCAGTGGTTGATCTACCAAGGAAATCCAAACTGTTGGCTGTGTTATTTTAATTGTTGCCATGGAACCCCTTCTCAAACATACTCTCATTGGCAGTCTCTGCTCTTTTAATTCCAATCACGGGAGACTTTAAACCCATGTACAGAAAGAAAGCTATGGCATTAAGGCTGGTGGGGGCTCAGGCAGCTACAGCAGAACTAGTGTAAGTGGCCATTGAGAGGTTACAGCAAGGTACTTTGCAAACACTGACGTGACCATGTGGTCACAGGGTTGGGTCAAAGGGAGAACCACAGTGTGTTTATTACAGGGATGGCAAGGGATGTAGGGATTTTTATATTTTGTATGAATCAGACCTAACAGCAATGACATGCAGAACATGAGGAAAAGCTGGATTTTTCTCTCCCCCAGGCCCTGAGCTTTGCTCTGAAGGGGTTATTATAAGGGGCTAATACCAAGTTGAATTCAGGGACTTACATTGCTTTCATTTAAAAAAGTACTGTAGTTTTGTATATACATGTTCTGTGTTTATTATGATCAGGACTCAAAATAAATTTGAACATCTTTTTTTAGCTTAGGCAACTATAAAATATTGCATATTAAAGGAGATTTCTCGGACAATCACAAACTTACCCTTGCAGTAGGGCAGCAGAATTACTCACCTGATCCTCAGTCCCACCAGCTTCTTCTGGGCTGCTAGACCAGTGTCTGCAGCCTCTTCTTCTCGGGCTTCAGCAGTTTTAGGACCACTGACGTCATCACATCTTATGCAGGACTATTTAGAGACATTCCACAGCCAGAGCGGAGGGAAAAGAGGTGAGCGCTGACTGCCGTTGGACCAAGGACCAGGTGAGTCGACTGCTTTAGTTGAGTCCCCTAGACAAAACAAGCACTTCACCCATGCACTGCAGGGGTAACCCCACTACAAAGGTAACTCAGGATATTCCCAGAGTTGTGTAGCTTTCTATTCAGCCAGTAGGGGGAAGCTTTAATATCCTTTTTATGCGTAAATGTTGCATCATTTTTACCTAGGTTTCCTAACAAGAGGATAGTTTCCTAAATGTATTATTAATGTTCCATTTTGTACAGCCTGAGGGAGTTCACTGGTGTTATTATTATTATTATTGTTACATAGTATTTATATAGCGCCAACAGTTTGTGCAGCGCTTTACAATATAAGGAAGACATTACAGTTACAGTACAAATCAAGACAAGATGGTAAGGAAGGCCCTGCCCCTGAGGGCTTACAATCTGAAAGAGGAGGGGGAAATGATACATGAGGAGGTAGCTGTGGTAGCTGTGGGAATGAATTATTTGAGAATGTGAAGGTTCAGTGGTTAGGTCGAGGTGGGATAGGCTTCCCTGAAGAGATGAGTCTTTAGGGAACGCCTAAAGGCAGTCAAGGTGGGAGATGGACGGACAGGTTGGGGTAAAGAGTTCCAGAGGATGGGAGAGACTCTAGAGAAGTCTTGGAGGCGAGTATGGGAGGAGTGGACAAGGGAGCTGGAAAGCAGGAGGTCAATGGATGAGCGGAGGGGACGGTTAGGGTGATACTTTGAGACAAGGTCTGAGATATATCCGGGGGCGGAGTTGTGGATGGCTTTATAGGTGACTGTTAATATTTAGAATTTTATCCTCTGGGCGAGTGGAAGCCAGTGGAGGGATTGGCAGAGGGGGGATGCAGACACTGAGCGGTTGGTAAGGTGAATGAGTCTGGCAGCTGCATTCATGATAGACTGAAGGGGGGATATCCTGTGTAGTGGAAGGCCAATGAGGAGGGAGTTACAATAGTCAAGACGAGAGATAACAAGGGAGTGTATGAGTAGTTTTGCGGTGTCATTGGTGAGGAAGGGGCGTATTTTTGAGATGTTACGAAGGTGAAGGCGGCAGGATTTGGATAGCGATTGGATGTGGGGAAGAAAGGTGAGGTCCGAGTCAAGGATGACACCTAGGACCTTGGCATGAGGGGAGGGTTGGATAGTTGTGTTATCAATCACAACTGAAATGTTGGGGGAAGGTGCACGGGGTGGAGGAAATATCATGAGCTCAGTTTTTGAAAGGTTGAGTTTTAAGAAATGTTGTGACATCCAGACTGATATGTCATTTAGTAGATTAGTGACACGCAAGGACACTGAGGGGGAGAGTTGTGGAGTGGAAAGATAAATTTGAGTGTCATCCGCATAGAGATGGTATTGGAAGCCATGTGAGGTTATTAGTTGACCAAGGGAGGAGGGGTAGATGGAGAAGAGGAGGGGTCCAAGGACAGAGCCTTGGGGGACCCCTACAGAAAGAGGAAGAGGAGGGGAGGGGTTAGAATTGTAGGTGACACTGAAGGAACGCGTAGATAAGTAGGATGAGAACCACGAGAGAGCCGAGAGGATTATATAAACCTAAAAACATGTGCCCTGTCCTAGAATGACAACTCTCACTGTACAACTCTCACTGTACTGTATCTATAGACAAGGCCATCTTTAATATTGATTGGACCATGGGCAAACATTTTCTTGGGCCCTTACCTGCCACACCCCACCCCTGCCATGCAATTTTGACCCCGTTATGCAAACATGTAATATTGGCTGCTATATGCTGACAGCACAGAGCCCCTCTAGAGCCAGAACCAGCTGTGCCAGCCCCCTCCCCCATTTGTCCCTTCAGTGAGTGCTGGAGGAACAGAGAGAGGGAGGGGGGAACCCCGGTGACTGACAGTCACCGCTCTCTTCAGGGAGATGATCGGGAACTGAGCAATCAGAGGCCTGTGATCACTCAGTTCTCGATGTATAGAGTCGACATGTGACAGCTTCAGAGTCACACAATGGCTCTAACTATGCGGATGAGTGCATTTCACTCTCCCAATAGTACTCCTTTTAGGGTAAATGTGTGAATATTCTGCCACCTACCACTTCCACTGCATAGAATAATAATAATGACAACTGAGCATGTCCCCTGGTGTCATTATTATTATTATTATTATTGTTATAACCAACATGCCATAGCCCAGCAGTGTCATACATGTCACATCCATGTCCCTAAGGAACATCCAGAGACAGCCACTACGATGGAAGAAGGTGACATTGGGTGATGGGCATGACATCCCACCCTGAGCCCCCCAGCTCTTGTGACGGCCACAGCGATATCCTATGATATCACCCAGTCGTGATGCCCCACCCTCTATGATGACCCCCCCCTATAGAGGCCACACCTAGCAGCCATGAGGACTCATCGTGAGCAAGGGGCGGCTGAGGCTGCAGCCATGGAGGGGGAGGCTGAGACCGTGCGGCAGTGTGCAGGTAACGATCCGTCCGCCTCCATTGATTGAGCAGGAGGTGACATCCCGGGCTATGGAAATGGCAAATGCCTGTAGGGAGGGAAAGCTGCTGCCCTCTAGCGGTCAGGATGGGGCGGTGCTGAAGAGGCAGCCGATGCAGACACAGCATCAGTACTAGTTTATGGGAGTACAGGGCTTCACAGCAATGACTGGGCCTGGGGCAGCTGCCCCTTTTGCCCCACCTTAGAGACAGCCCTGTCCATAGAGGAGCAGCATTGGAACCCTAGGCTCTCCTTATGTGGACTACAAACACCACATATAATTCTGGCAAGATAAACAGATATCTGTATTTGCAGAAAATTTACTAAACAAAAAGAAGACTAATTTAGTCACCACGTGTATGGGCCATTAAGCTGAAATATATCAAATTTTTGGTTTGGTTTTGGGTTTTTTAATAGTAATGTTTCTTTTTGCATATAAACATGTCATTACCAATCTGACAATAAACTATTACAGCCAACCATAGTACAGTTATTATCACATAATATTATGGTCTACAAAAGCAATGAAATGTATAAGAGTATATGCCCTAAAGTTCAATGGTGCATAATGATAAAAGAAAACCCAGTTAAACAAACAGCAACATATGCATATTGAGTAGATCACGTCTTGGTCTGAGGACTTGGAAGCAAACCTTGGGATCTATATGATCAAATTGTTGGGGGCACCCTCTTTGGTCTTATGTAATTTTATATAGGCATGTGCTCCATATAGGATCAAATTGTTGGGGGCATCCTCTTTGGTCTTATGTAATTTTATATAGACATTGGCTCCATATACGATCAAATTGTTGGGGGCACCCTCTTTGGTCTTATGTAATTTTATGGGCTCCATATACGATCAAATTGTTGGTGGCATCCTCTTTGGTTTTATGTAATTTTATATAGGCATGAACTCCATATACGATTAAATTGTTGAGGGCACCTTTTTTGGTCTTATATAATTCTATATAGGAATGGGCTCCATATACTATGAAATTGTTGAGGGCACCTTCTTTCGTCTTATATAACTTTATATAGGAATGGGCTCCATCTACGATAAAATTGTTGAGGGCACCTTCTTTGGTCTTATGTAATTTTTATATAGGCACAGGCTACATATACAATCAAAATGTTGAGATGACCTTCTTTGGTCATATGTCATTTTATATAGGCACAGGCTACATATACAATCAAAATATTGAGAGCACCTTCTTTGGTCATATGTAATTTTACATAGGGGCAGTATCTGTTCTTTCTTCCAGACACCCAAAGAAGGGTTTGTTTTGGGGTTTAGTTATCCTTTAATTTATCTTAAATGTGCAAAGCATATACATTTCACTGTGGTTCTATCCTATGTGTTTGCATTAACCAAAAGAGCTGTCTTCATACCTTTTTAGAGGCACATTCAGTGCTGGTAGGAACATGTCATGTACAGTAAACAGGCTGCTTTATGTGGTATTAATAATACATGTGTTTCTGTGAGCTGCTTACTAATTTCCAAGATAGCCGGAGTGGCAGTATTCAGGATCTCGCCACAAGGCAGCAGCATACAGCAGCAGTAAGTGCCTTTCGGAACGGTTCAGTAATAAATAGTAACCATCCCATTCATTGCTGTATATTTCAGTGCTGCCTCGAGGATGCGGCAAAGCATCTTGAGAAATGTGTCACTCTTCGGTATCAGGAAATCAAGGATATCATACATGCTGGTCAGATTCTGAAATTCATTGTGTAAACTGGTTTCAGGAACACAACCCTCATTTTCATCCAAGCGTTCAACAAATGCAAATAAGGTTATTCCTTAATAATAAATAGTTTGCAACGCTACTTTTTCTGTGTTGGTGGGACAACCCTGGTCTTCATGCCCCAGAGTAATGCTATATAAAATGGTTATGACTTGACCAAATATGATGATATTTAGGTGAAATCTGCTGCAGTGGCTTAAAAGTCCTATTGCTCACAAATGCTTTCTGTATTTTAGTGTTGCAAAATGTGTGTATCAACTGGTGTTTTCCTACAATTACGTGTTGCCTGTAAAAGGAAACATTTTAGGAATTCTTGATTTTTTTTTTTTTTATTGTAGATAATCAGATGTTGGATTATATATGCCAGGATTGCGCAAATCATAGAGGTCCAAAAGCTATTATGCTTACAGAATTATTATTGGCCCATCCTCTGGCATGTTTCCCTAGAGGCTCATGGGGATATAAGAAACCATTAGATTTTACCTTTCCAGCATGTGCCGAAATCTGACTCGCCCTTAAAGGAGAACTATGAGACAAGTGAAAATCTCTCAGCCTCATAGTTCTAGCCAACCTGTGACAATGAAACTGTCACAGGTTGGCGCAATAGATCGGGAAGTGAGTGAACACATACCGTCGCTCGCTCACTTCTCGATCTATCCCAGCAGAGAGCCGTCACTGTCACGTCTCCCTGGAGGGATTCCCCCCTCCCCTGTCAGATCCTCCAACGCTGAAAGGCGAAACGGACGAGGGAGTGGGCGGGTACAGCTGGCTCTGCCTCTAGATAGGCAGAGCCAGCTGTCAATTCCGCAGCTGGGTGGATCTTGACAGTAAAGTCGGGATCCGTCCCGGCGTCTCAGTATACCGCGAGCTGTAGCTCGCGGTATACTGAGCTTTGGGTGAGGGAAGGACGCTAGTTTGTGTCCCCCTGTTACCCTTAATAGAACTATGGGGAAAAGCCGAACCACATAGTTCTCCTTTAAGTGAATGATTTTTTTTTTTTAAATATGTTGATCATACCTCCCAACTTTATGAGATGGGAAAGAGGGACAAACTATAGCGCAAAGCGTGTAGGCAAATTACACTTACCCCCACTACGCCTACAGTAACAAGGACCATGAGGATTAATGTCCAAACAAAGATTGGTTTAACCCCAAATTGCTTTTTTACATCACTACTCTTATTTTTGCTTTTCAATATAACAAATGGAATCATTTGAAGATTACATTCATGTTAAGAGCAGTAAAAAGATTTTGATAGGTAAATAATACATTTTATATAGGTGTTCACAAGCCTTTTTCAACCAGGAGGCCTTCTGGTTTCCACAAGGGTACCGCTAAATTTTCACACAGCGTCCTCCCTCTGATGTGAAGAGGGCTCCTGATGTGATGATGACTCCCAAAGTGAAGGGGGTTTCAAATGTAAAGGGGGACTCTGATGTGAAAGTGGGGCCCTGATGTGAGGGGGGCTTCTAATATGCAGGGGTCTCCTATTGTGAAACGGGAATCACAGTTTTTTGCAGAGGTGTCCCAAGGCGGGGTGACACCTGGTGCGGGTACCAGGTGACACCGCGCAGTGACGTAATCGCGTACGAGTGTGATGACGTCGCGCACTGTACCACTGTTACCTCCCGGCGGCCTTCTTGGTGATGTACGCCGGCAGAGAGAGGAGGGGACGTTCACCTGGCGGGATGAGCTATAACGCTGGATCGCCTCCTCTCTCTCTCGAGCAACTGTCGGGCTCTCGGTCCATGACCGAGTGCCTAACTTTTCAGAGGGGGTGACACCATAATTACTCTGTCATTTTGGTGTCACCCCTCCAATGGTGTAACCTGGGTGCGGGCCGAACCCCCCTTACTGTTTTTTTGTGTGTGTTTTTCTCTGGGGTCCCTCCTTAAAATACATACAAATCCTATGTCAGCTAAGGGTCTGGTATGGATTTTGGAAGGACCACACGTTGTTTTTTCACGTTTCCACATATACAGTGTATAAATTTTAGACTTGGCAGTCTCGAGATTTTGCATAGTTTTAAAGGGTACCTTGACAGAGAAAAAGTTGAGAAATGCTGCTCTATAAATCATGCCAAAAAGAGGGAAAACTAAGGAGAAAAAAAGACAGAAGTATTTGGTTGCAAAAGAGGGACAGTTCCTCCAAACGAGGGACAGTTATGAGCTATGAGGTTGATGGCTAAGTTGTTAGTGATGTAATGGCTTCATGGGCTTGACTCATCTGCCATATATATTTTCTTGGTGATTTAAATTTACTCTAGCATTTTGATTACTGGCATTCATCCATGAGTAAGCAGTCTTCACTACACATTATGCATATTGTTATATTTATCTTTATGGCTGGGAAGTCTTCATGCTTTTTGTTAATTAAGTTGCATCTGACCTTCACCAGTATACCCTTGTCATGCTTCATCAATTAAAAGAAAGGCATTGTCACCAGTATCAACACACTGTACTATTTTAGCCATTGTAACTATTCTTGAACAACTTTCCATAGCCTTCTATACATATCTGAAGAATAGTATATAGTATTTCTGTACACTGCAAAGAGTTACATGTGCATAAGGGAGGCTTTATAGGGAGAGGAATAGGCGGGGTGAGCATTAGGGTTACAGGGAGAGGGTTAGTGTGATGGTTACAGGTATAGAGCTAGCATTAGAGTATCGGATAGAGTTTGTTAGGATTCATGTAATGGTTACAGGGAGAGGGTTAATGGAATGGTTAGTGTTAGGATTACACGAAGAGGGTTAGTATGATGGATACAGGAAGATAATTTTTGTTAGGGTTTAGAATTTGTGTCAGGGTTGCAAGGAGAGGGTTAGTGTGAAGGCAAGTGTTAAGGTTAAAAGGAGAGGGTTAGTGTGATGGTCACAAATAGAGAAGTTGTGTTAGTGTTGCAAAGAGAGGGTTAGTGTTGAGAAGTTAAATTACGGAGTCTTCAAACAAGACCTTAGAGATGAGATAGTGAGTCCAAATCGATAAAAGAATAGGTGCTTTATTCTTGTACTACAGTGGGAAAATACGACAATGACGCGGCTTATGTAAGCTGAATCAAAGAGGAAGTATTTCTGGTAGAAACACATCAAACATAACAATTTATAGTCATGAATATGCATAAGATATAGGCATATTCTGGGCGTATTCTGGGCGTGATCGTATAGTTTGTCCAATCAGATTCATATCTGTATTATCAGTCAGTAAGCAGTTAAATGGGAGGTGACATCATGTGACTAGCGAATTAAGGAACATCCAGAAGCCCATCCCATCAATATTCAGTTAAGACCAGTTTTGACCACAAAGGTCTATTTCTTGCTCCAAGACAGGAAAGAGTGGCCAACTGTCATTTGGTTGTCCATATACTATGTCACCAGCTCTGAACTTCTGTTTCCATGGCAACAGCTGCGAAAGAAAGATTTGCAAGTGTATATTATCAGTCTTAAAGTAGCATACAAGCAATATAGAAATACAAGAAAGAGAGACCCCCGTATATTTACTCAGTGTGAAGGCAAGTGTTAGGGTTAAAAGGAAAGAGCTGCTGTGAGGGATTGTTTGAGAGTTAGTGTTAGGATTTTAGTGAAAGAGTAAATCCACTTCATGATGATCCGGCCGGAATTTGCACAGTGGGTACCCCTGTTTGCACCCTTCTGCCTGGCAACCCTCAATCAGAGGATCAAAGAAGCCAGCTGGAAAAACTTCCAACAAACCTGGTGTATTTTCTTTCGTTCAGCCTGCAGGTTGAACGAAGAAAATATTCAATCAGGCACTGGTACACCCAAGGCCAATATAAGAATTGAAGGCTGCGTGCCGCATTGCCAGGGAAATGAGAAGCCAAGTGGCACAGGGTGCAATAATCTGCAGTATGGATGACAGTAGAGGTGCGCCTGGAAGCAGGTGGGTCAGAGCCTGTATAAGAGTCAACTGGGACACGCTCACAGATGGAAATCACAAAGCTCCAGACAGGATGAACAGCATAGGTGACAGAGGGCCACTGGACCCTTGGCGGCATGTTTGGGCAGGGTGTAAGCATTGAAAGTCTTTAACTAAAGTTAATGGGCTTGTACATGGGCGACTGGCATTCAGGAATGCTCTTCGGGTCCATACCTTTCCCAGTGGACAAAGTACTGTAAAGAATTTCTGAATTTCTGATTAGGCTCAAATTTGTGCACAATTCTGTATGGTGGAGTCAGCATGTGGCATAGTGGAGGACAGATTAGAGAACCGAAAAAGGGAGAGCAACTGGAGGAAAGTGGGTCTGATTGTTATACACAAATTCAGCTCAGTGTAGTATCGGAACACATTCTGTTTTTTTTTCCCCCAGAGACAAACCAGGACATATTATAAAAACTGGTTGGTGTGTTTGGTCTGGCCATTGGTCTGGGGTCGGTATGCAGAAGAAAAGGAGAGATTGACTTTGAGCATGGAACAGGGAGTTCTCCAAAAACTAGACACAACCTGAGAGCTGCAATCAGAGAAAATATTACCAAGAAAGCCAAGAACTTTTAAGATTTACGCCCATTTGTTTACATGCCATTTGAAGAGAGTGAGCTGTCATGGCATGAAAACAAAGGGGCGGACTGAGGCGGGATATCACAAATGGCTCCACCCATTTGTTTACATTTGGTCTGGTCCTCTCATTTTGCGTCAGGTGTTTGGGGGTAGTGGACGGGTCGGCGGGCCAAAGCTATGCAAAACCTTGCAGCTATGCAAAAGGCTAATGCAGAAATTAGGGCACTTATGTAGTATTCTGCTGGGCTTGGAAACAGATAGAAGGTACTGTATGTGTATATATTATACCTGTGACAACATAGAGACTGTAGAGCCCTGATTCAAGTGCTAACTCCTGCTTGCCTACAATGGAGCTGTTGCGCATTCCTCCCTATAATGACGAAAAGACAAAATAATTATTCCATATGTAAAACTGCCAATTGCATCTGATGAAGTCTGTGCATTATAGGGTGAGAATGAGACAAGGATTCAGGTCAAGGATGGAATTTATTGCTCTGTAAGCTTTTTCTTCAAAGACACAAAGCTATAGCAGGAATTCGATCTTGGAAGAAAGATGTCAGATGGTGATCAATAGAGAATACTGATTATATGTGTCCTGAATGAACAGCTTTCAGACCTAATGGAGAATAGCTGATGCAATGTAACAGAGGAAAAACCCTTTATGGTTTCCATTACTCCCAATGGAGTAAAGCGCAGTTCACATGAGAAAGCTGTTGTTAATATATGCACGTTCTCCGTTCAACACTTCAATGCCTCACTTGTAAGGAGAGCAAGTACATAATATCCTCATCATGTTAAACAGAACTACATTCTTAATTTCAGAGTAATGGAAGTAATTTAAGGGTATGCTTAAAGTGAATCTGTGACCAGGGTATGGATATAAAAGTAGTTACATATTTCTAATAAGCAATAAATGAGCTTTAAACAAGCCCCCACCGATCTCTGTTGCTGTAGGCATTATGGAATAATGCATCGTCAAAGTAATTTGAGTCGTTCTCTCAGCAGCTCATCTCCCCCTGCTTCACCCTCCCAGAGGTCCAGCTCTGTTTTACATTAGAGGTTAGAAGACTGGCGAGTGACTACTGGGAGAGGGAACAGGGTGAGCTGAGCCACTAAGAGAATGACTTGTAAGCCACTTTGCTGCACGTTACCTAGCACCACCCTTGATAATTCTCAGAGACTTCAGAAACCGGAATCATGTCACAGGGGATATAGACCCACCTAGATGCACTGTAAAATGTTGTTGGATCTGGTTACAATGAAATTTGTAAAATTCAGATTAGAATTTACTAGCACAATTGTGTTGTTTTCCAGATTGACATAACAGTGTGCTGAATTATTTTACTTGTTGCATTGAGTTGAAACTTTTAACCCCTTCCGTCCAGCTGTATGCACAAATGTAAAAGCATGGACTGGGCCTTCAAGGTATATGTGTACTTTGTTTTGTGCTTCATCGTGCGCCCCCAGCGTGGAGATCGCGATGACAGGTACTGGCCTCACAGTAACGATCAGGGGTCGTGGGACCGCCTTCTGATCATGTGATCACTGATAGCCAATCACAGTGATCACTTGGAAGAGATGCCTCCCCTGTATCTCTTTCTGGGTACACTAAGTAGTTGCAAAGGTATGTACAGTTTTACTAACAGGTGCCAAAGTTGCAAAACTGGCTTCAGGCTTTAAGATTTCTTTTAGCTTTTTCATTAAGGGGTTGATGGTGTTAAATAAAGATTGTAAATTTATTTTCCAGAACACTGTTTTCCAGCTAATATATTTTTTTTTTGGAGGGGGAGGGGGTATCAGGAGTATTTTTCTGTATTAGATATTCTGTGATTCCATCTGTTGGAGTTACTCAAACAGGGATGGGAATATATTTCTTCAAACCTGTGCTCTGCCCATGCAGAACTCTAGGCAGACATAAAAGACACAAATCAATCCAGCTCTTTAGTCTTTAATATATCAGTTGTATGAACCAGAATTTGAGCTGGTATCTGCATTTTGCAGTCCCTGCACAGCAGGGCTGGAGGGTGAGAGGAAGAAGCAGCACAGTGAGCAAATCAGGTCATGTGCTGACAAGTAGTATGCTGATAGGAGGAGAAAGCTAAGTGATAGAGACATGAGCTAATCACTGTGCTGCTTCTCCTTTCATTGTGAAGATGCACGTGGGTGGGGCAGGTCCAGGATTACCTGGTCTCAGAGGAAGTGGGTTGAATGATGTTGGCAATCAGACTAAGAACATCTTTGGTATGAAGGGGAATATTGCAGCAAAAGCTGGCTTAAGGCCCCATTCACACCTGCGAATGGGGTTTATTGCATGAGTCTCAAAAATCCCTCCATGAAACTCATATTGCTCTTCTGCAGATGGGAAGCGCTGTACAATGACACCTGCCACCACCCACATCTGTTTGCATGGAGTTCACAAGTAATTGCCAAGGCCCATTGCCATACCTACAGATGACTGCACTTGGACACAGACCTTTCCATATTATGCTTCTGCTCCATTCTGGCCATTGGGAGGGAAGAGGAATAATACCCAGTACTGTCGCTGGTGCTTTGGTGTTTGACCCAGTATTGTCACATCTGGCGGAACTTGGAGCCTACATGGGGGCTTCCCATCTCCTTTCCTCGCGGCAGAACAAGTCGGCAGGGGAGTGAAAGGAAGGTGAATATGTGTAGTTAGGATTGTAGGGGGTGGGGGCAGTTGAGTATAAGTGGGTTGGGGAGCTGGCAAAGTTACAGAGTTTCTTTAGGCATATAGAACACCTGGTTATGTGCACTTTCTGTTGAGTTTTCTTTTCTGTTATGTGCACTTTCAATTGAGTTACAACATACCTGTGCCATGAAGATGACAGATACATACCAGCTCCCTGCAATTGGGTATAAATGTCTAATTGTTGATATTGGAGGCTTATTGTTGGAAGGAAGTGCATTGTATGCAATGATAATGTCAAAAGAACTTGCTAAGAGCTGGGTGTGGAGATGTGTTAGGGCCATACACAACTCCCTGCCTGGCTCTTAGCAACCAGAGCGGGCAGGGAGATGTGTATGTGGGCTGGATGCTGGCCAGGCTGCTAAGAGCCAGGCAGGGATACGTGTATGGCCCTTATACACCTCCCCGCCCAGCTCTGAGCAACCTGGGACGTTCTGGCCGGTGTCCCATCCAGCTACTGGCAACCAGTAGCATCGCTGGTTGCCAGGAACTTGGTGGATTTGTTGTACGTGCAATCTATTGCACAATAAGCTTTGTTGTTTGTTTGTATAAAAAGGAACACATTTTATGATTCCAAAATATTGGAATTCAAATTTTATATTAAAAACATATACATACACCATATATTTTCTTAGACGATTGACAGGTTTCATGGATTTCCTCTGCTTCTTCAGGGCCTGCATAGAAAACACGTGCTCAGAGCTTCACTTTTATGGTCTGTATATGATGTAGTAAAAATAAAATACTGTTACATTCATCCATTTATGCATAGACAAGGTATGTGCCCCACAGGTTTTTATACATTGCTGTCCATTGGGAAGTGATATTTAAGTCAAAAAGTTTTTAAGCTATTTCAAAAGCCGATCAAATTACTTACAATGGATGCTGCTTCTTGATGTTTAAAAGTTTTAGTTTTCTGCTGAATCAGCTGGTCGACTGAGCACTGGTCCTGATGTCCTGTTTTAGGGTGGCTTCTTTCCCTTGCAAGGTGCTATGGAGCCACCCTTGTGTGTGCCAGTAAGCTGTGTGCGTCTCCACAGACATGCAGACACAGCAAGGCAATCCACCCCCTCCTCTCTTCTACCTTCTCCAAGCTAGTAGATGGACAGTTGCTGGAGACTGTTCTGTCCCTTGTGATGTTGTACAGGACAGGAAGTTCAGGGAAGCTGAGCTGCATGATGGCTGTAATAGCTTGGACAAAAATATAAAACATACCTTGTGGGCAATGTATATTTGTTTGATCTGGATTCATTATGGAAAAAAAGTTTGAGTTTAATATTTTAACAGTTTTCTCAGGCTATAGTTGATGACCACTGAAAGGGAGGAAAATAGACTTAATATATGCTGCCTCTCAAATATGATATATATATATATATATATATTAGGCTAGGTGCACATATTAGGCTAGGTGCACTGGAGGTCTGCCCATATACAAGCCCCACCCACATATACATTCCTGCAGCCCCTGCATACCTATTCCTACACTGCATCCCTCTTCTTACACTGCTCACCTCTGTAACCTCTGCATCCCTCTTCCTACACTGTTCACCTCTGTACCCCCTGCATCCCTCTTCCGACACTGCTCACCACTGTACCGCCTGCATCTCTCTTCCTACACTGTTCACCTCTTTACCCCCTACATCCCTCTTCCTACACTCTTCCCCTCTGTATCCCTCTTCCTTCACTGCTCACATCTGTACCCCCTGCATCCCTCTTTCTACACTATTCACCTCTGCAGCCCCTGCATCTCTTTTCCTAACCTGCCCAACTCTGCACCCCCTGCATCCCTCTTCCTACACTGTTCACCTCTGCACCCCCTGCATCCCCTTCCTACACTGCCCACCTCTGCATACCTCTTCCTACACTGTTCACCTCTGCATCCCCTGCATCCCTCCTCCTACACTGCCCACCTCTGCACCCCCTGCATCTCTCTTCCTACACTGCCCACCACTTCACCCCCTCTACATCCTCTACATCCCTCGTACTCTCTGTTAAGCTGCTCACCCGCTGCAGCTTACCTCATGGTAGGACTCCCACTCCATGTACCAAGGGCTGGTCGCGGTGCAGGGGGCAGAGTCAAATGCTGAAAGTCACGGGTCCTTCCTGCAGATGATCACTACAGCCCAGGGAGCAGAAGGGACTCTGATAGGTATGCCAAGCGGATGGTCACGCCCACTCGCCATGGTAACAAGTTGATTGACAGGCTCCTTTCTTCCTTCTATGCAGAGGAGCCTGGGTCCCTGAAGGAAGGAGCCTGCCCGTGCTGGGTTCAAGCCTCCCTTGCTGACATGATGGGGCCTGCCTAGTACAAGAGGGCTGCCTGTACAGTGCTGTCGGCAGCCCTGGCCGCGGGCCCTTGGGGATTGCTCGAATGGTCAGTCCGCCCCTGTCTGGACCATTGCTATCGTTGGAGCTGGCTTTTTAGGAAAAGCTATGCATTTAATTGAACTAAACATTTCTTATTATTAGGTCTGGGTGTGGTTCGATCAATGGCATCCCAATGCACCTCCCAGTGGGAATGCAATGTTATGCATTGCAGTGAAAAAAGTAATGCATACACTACTTTTTTTTCATCGTAATGCAAAGTATTGTGGTACAGGTGTGTTGAGCTACCAATAAAAGTAATGGCAATGCAACACACCTAGCATGCACTACATTGTGCTGTCCCATAGTGTGATCTAAACGAATGGATATCATGCCTTTAGCATGCCCAGCTTCCTGATTGGCTACGAAGCCGGCTTCACTTGTTGCTAAGCTAAGTTGACCAATCAGGAAGCTGGGTGGCACCTCATGACCCGCCGCCTGGTTTTCTTGATTGGTCAGGAAGCCAGGCAGCCTCAGGAAGTTAAGCCAGGGTTCCCGGCTTCCTGATAATCGGGGCACAGCGGCACTGGTATCGGTATTCGGTATCGACGAGTATCGGAAAAAAAATATATCGGTACTCGTACTCGATACCGAAAAACCGGTATCAGTGCATCCCTAATATACAGTGTGTGTATGTGTATGTATATATATATAGAATTTGGTGCTGGACAAATCTCAGGAGCCAGATAGTCAATGCTCCTTAAAACTGACAGCTAACCAGAGAAAACCTAACATTTGAGGTTTTCTCTAGTTATTGTCAATGGATCTGGCTCCTAAAAAAAATAATTCTGGCTCCTGAATTCTATACTAATTTGTCCACCCAGATATAGATCTTTGCTGAAATTAGGCTTTAAGCACCCTCTCACCCTCACAGTTCTATTCATACTATTCTTTTATTTAAAGTAAAAATGGCCACATCTGTGCTGTTATCAAATAAATAATGGTCAATTCTGACTACCGGTAAACTGAATTGAGATGGCAATGTATAAGGTGACATAAAAAAACAAAACAAGGGATGCAATAGAAATAAGGCCAGTGAGCCATGCATGTCTTAGCTCATCTATGCATCATCCCTGTATTATTCATGCAAACAGATGGAACGCTTGTACCGGTCTGTGCATGTTGTAAACCCTTTATTTAGTCTGGATTTTTTTCTTTCGATGCCGTAAACCTTTCCAGCAAATGCGTTTCAGTTCAAAGGCAACTGTGCATCCCTTTTCTAATGATACATCCCTGAGGCAATCACATCACCGTGCTGATTTGCTGCAGTGGAGACTGCAGCGTCTACACCGTGCCCCTCCCCTCTCTCTCTCTCCCTCTCTCTCTCTCTTTCTCTCTCTCTTTCTCTCGCTCCCCGTTCTGCTTAGAGCATCAGTCTGTAGCTAGTGCATGTAAGCAAGTCTGGTACTCTCACCTATTCATGCTTTGGAATGCTGTAGCAAAAATTCAGTGCCTCTGAAGAAAGCCCTCGTGTGACTCTCCAGCCCTACAAGGATGCAGGCCAGCGCAGACTCCACCAGGATGGAATGCTTCTGGAGCAACTGGAAATGCCAGGGTAATGTTCGCTCAACCATCAGCCATGCACGACACACACAATGACACCTCCTTGCATGCCTCAGCCCTGAGAACACCCATTTTGTTCCGTTCGCCTGCGGGCAATCCTCGTGATCCCTTTCATCCATCTCTCGTCTTCTGATCACGACCTTTTGCATGCCAGCCCTACCTTTTATTTGAAATGCTCAACGTAAAAGGGAACATCCCTACATAATGGCAGCCCAGCTTCTATCCTGTGCTTTTGTGCTCTCAAGACATTTTTATTTTAATGTTATAGAAAATACTGTTATAAATAATGTTATAAAAAATTGGGAGAATTTATGGCAAGGAACAATGCCCTAGGCTTATATTAAGGGGACTCCCTTCCAGCGGGGGACACACGCCCATTGTAATATTCCTGTCTGCCGTCTACACAAAGAAATCTGCGCTTAGACCGTACCAGTAATGTTGGAATATAAATGTATAAGGTGACCCCGGGTGGCTGTTTTCTAACGTTAGTGTTTAACGGTGATTGTATTAATTTTGATATTTTGTAACAATGTACAAGGTTAGGCTTTGGGTGCCCCAAGGGCCCATGATGCTCTGTCGTTGGAGGCAAAGCTATGGATTTAATTGAACGAAACGTTTCTTATTATTAGGTCTGGGTGTGGCTTGTCAAGCTCCTCTTCTGTCTGCTTTTTCAGCCATGTTTTCAGTGTCCTGCCTGCATCCTTTGTTATAGTTTTAAAAAAAAATCAGTGCCAGGCTCCGCTGTCAGCCAAGAAATTAACGTCTCATTCAGAATCTACAGATTGCGGGTTTTTTTTATATATATATATATATATATATATCTGCTGCTTTAACCTGTATTAATTGGGGATTTCTATCACAAGAAAGCATTTGCATACTATGGATGCAACAGACAAATGCAGTATATAGAAAAAGGGGCCCATTGTTTCTTTTGTTACAGATGAGGAAATTAAGATGTTTGTCATAATAATTACATGTAGGCTGTATGTATTTATGCTTGTTATGCTGTAACGGTGGCTCCAAGTCCTCGGTTGCCATGGTTACAAAAACTCAGTCTGCTCTCGGTCCTGTAGTGATAAAGCAATTTTACCCTTTGCTTGCTGCACAGGCCTAAAAAAAAAAAGATGGCTGGCAAGTCCTGTTGGGTTTATGCCAAAACAAGATCTGGCGACCGGTTATTTTATTTATTTATTTATTTTTAACCTTTATATGTCATTTGGGGATTTTTTGTTTTGTCCTTTTGAAGGCATCCTAGGTCTCCTTTCTTCTTCCTGGAATAAAGCAATATATTTTCTGGATCTGCTGTTTCAGAGGCAGCACCTTTTATCGTCCTTTGCAGAATGTCCTAGAACTCCACACCTAATAACAATTTTCTCAGTGGAGTTTGTCTGCAGTGCCAGTTACCACACATGTCTGAGGCCTGTGTGTGGTTTCTATGCCCTAACAGTAATGACTGCTTTTATTGGGTTTTGTTTTTATTTTTTAATGTAATTGCTGATCACAAAAAAACACCTTGGGGATTTTGAAAGAAGATATGTATTTTTGTTATGAGTTTTTTATTTCTGATCTTAAAAAAAATCCAGAAATTTGGTTTCATTTAGCTCAGACTACATCTATTATATGAAAAATAGAACGTATTACTTTATTATAAATCTGAAGCCTGTCTGGAATTTCTATTCCCTAATGGGATGTTTTGGTTTTTTTTAATTATTATTTAATTACTAATCACAAAAAAATATCTACTAATCACAAAAAAATATCTTGAAGATTTTGAAAGCAGATATTATTTTTGTTATGTGTTGAGGCCTATGCTACACAGGCAAATTCTAAGGATTAAAAAAAATCACAAAATGTAGATTTTATTTAGCTCAGACTACATCCATTGTAGTAGTAATGCTATGTAACCCTTTATTATAAATCTGAGGCCTGTCTGGAATTTCTGTGTCCCAACGGTAGTAAAGTTTTTTTTGTTTAGTTTTATTTATTTATTTATATTAAATTGCTAATCAAAAAAATATCTTGAAGATGTTGCTATAGTTATGTGTTCAGGCCTGTGCTACACAGCCAATTATTAATAATTTTAAAAAAAAAGGCAATTTGGTTTCATTATCTGAGATTGCATGAGATTACATGCACTGTACGAGTAATGATATGTAACCCTTTATTGTAAATCTGTTTTTCACTTTCAACCCTTTGTTAAATACAGCCATACAATCTGTTATTATGTAACGCTTACCTCTTGTGGTTTTGTTTCTGTGTAATTTAGCATGGCCAACCACAGGGGAAAATTTCAGAAGATCAACAGAAAGTTTACAACAGTCACAATGATATTTTCAACATTGTATGTGAAAAAAAGAGAAAAAGGAAAAAAAGATGACCACTAGAAGTAGGAAATATTAGTCTAAATGATTTTCCAGCTTATTGGAAAATTAATCTCTGCACAGGAGAATTTTACGAGAATTTTCCCCACAGAGCGTACCTTTTTAGAATGATTTTCCAAGGAAAAATCAATCTTTCCAGACAAAATTTATTTCCAGAAATATTAATAGTAATAATTGTTCAGCATACAGGACAGTCAGTGTAAATGATGTTTGCTACTGCTTAAAGCACAGATCATCAGAAAAAAAGCAAATTGCCCTAAAAATCCATAGAGGTGTTATGATTGTTCCTTAAAGTAAACCTGTACTGAAATAAATATGGGGCCACTATTAATGTCCTGAAGTTGCCAGTTGACTGGGTGGCATTGGCCTTAATGAAGGCAGGGTGACAGTGCTTATAATTAGTCTTCCCCCACAACTAGCAAGGTATATCACCAAGTCATGCTGACTTGCTGCCTCCCCACTGCAGAAGTCCATCCTGCACTCAGTTGGCCACAAATGTCTAAGAACGGTCTCATAAGAGGAGTAAGGGAGGATCCAACACGCACTTGTACCTCTATAGGCCAATATTGAGAATTGGGTGAGCCAACCCTTTGAAGTAGCGTTTAAAGATAGTTTTACCTCATATTCTGTAAGAGACCGCAAGACAGACGTTTCAGGGACTGGCAGATCCCCTTTATCATGCAACACATGGTGGTCCATTACATTGCACCTAGATGAACTGGACCTACGAGTCTCCAAAGTATTGGGCATGCTGTCTTTTCATAGACTATAAAGTAAAACTATCGTCAAACACAACTTGAAGGAGGTCACATGCTCCTACATGCTCCTACAGTCCCACTCAGTTAGAGCGGCACGGATAGGTAAGAATACCTTGCTGGCAAGGTGAGCAATATGACAGTGGCTGAAAGCTGTGATATGATGTCACATGGCCATGAGTAGGGGGTGTTATTTCACTAAGCAAAGAATGGTGGGTGGGGTCAAAGTGGATATGGTTTAAGACTTGGTATCAGCCCCTTGCATTCTCTATACAACACACTGCAGGCTGGGAGGGGAAGATAGCCCAACCCATGCCAGACAGGGCATAGCCATGTAGATCTCAGAACTGGATGAACAGAAATACAACCCCCCCTGCTCCCTCCTCCCCGAGCCCCTTCTTTGCATTCATAGTAAATAAAAGAAGGCTAAAACACTTCTGCTGAGTCAATGCTGGGAGGAGGAAACGGGGTAAGCTGAGTTGCTGAGAGAAGGACTTCAGTGTTTCTTCTATGATCCAAATTTCAGACATACATAGACTAAAGGAAGAAGTAGATGTAAAAATATGGCACTGTATCCCAGCTTACACAGTGTTATCACTTTAACTAAAACCAACTTGCAGAAAGCCTATATTGAGAGAAATATGAAGGCTGCCATTGCTGACCTACTTCTAAAAATACAAGATCCCTGGCTATGCCAAAATACTTTTTGAGGCCCTGAACCAGAACAGGAATGCAGGCAACTCATCATCTGCATAAAGCATAAAGTGACTTACTTCATTTAACTTTATATTTCCCGACTACAAGTTTCCTGTAAAGTCTTACAGACTTAGAACTAACATGGGATCCTTAAGGTGCTCCACACTTACATTGTGCCTATACAACTACCCCAAAAAATCTACTTTTTGTCTAGAATTCCTAATAATATAGCAGATCACTTCCTGGTATGAGAGTGTACCTACAGCCTTATAAGTTTGTATCTACAGTGTGAGACCTCTGAGATTTGGACCGAGATTTGGTGATGTCACTATTGTGCTGTTTTCTGTTCTCTTTGCTGGAGATTCTGACATGAGAAAGCAAAGCCCTGCCTTTACCAAGATGGCAGCTACAGGGAGACCACAGGCAATACCAGTGATTAGTCCTTTGCCTGCTTTTTTTGGCACAGTATTCAAATGTAATATTGCTAAACACAATTTGGCAAGCATGGGCATCATAATGTACAGTGAAATAAGTGCACTTATACTGGCAATATTAGAACTTCTCATTAGTGTTGCCTAGGCCAGCATCTCAACCCTCTTTCAGTCATGGCACCCTTGAAAAGTATGCAAAATCTCAAGGAACCCTAGTCCAAAATGTAAAAAATGTAAATTTGTGGTCCCAAAAAAAAACCATACCAGACCCTTATCCGAGATAGGGGTCTGGTATGGATTTTAGGAGGGAACTCCATCAAAAACACAAAAAAGTAGGGTTCCCCCATTTACATTAGAGTCCCCCCCCCGCACATTAGAAGCTGCAACTGCGGCAGCACGGCAGTGAGTGCCAGGCAGAACAGTCCTGGATGGAAGCTAACATCCGTCCTTTTCTGAATGGATCCCACCCTCCCTGGATTGGCATAATTCGTTTCCATGGTGGCTTGTGGCCAGCCCACCTACAACACAGAGGGGAATGACGCTGTTAAAAATTCTTAGGCACCCTTGAGGTAGCCAGAAGGCATCCCAGGGTGCCATGGCACCCTGGTTAAGAAAGGATGGCTTAGGCATTAGGCACTGTATTGTTAGTTGGGGAAGGGGTTTGTTCATTCTCCTATACCCAAAAGTAAGTAAAAAGTATGTTGCCCGCCCAGAATGGCGGGCAACATAAATTCAGCTGGCTCTAAGAGGAGAAAACCATCAGATCTTAAGGGCGGTTCACAGTTTTGCTGTGCATTAATGCCTCCACGTTAAAATCCCACTCTTATGTATATATTCAACCACCTCCTCAGAATTTTAAATCTCTATAACCTTTAGATAAATGTGCTTCATCACAGGGTGATGCACTGCAGTGCCATTTATTTTCAATGGCATTCTAATGTACCTACAGAATGCACCGATGCTACAATCCATAATGTGCCTAATGTGCACTGTGGTGGGAAAAAAATAGAGCAGGAACAGTTTATTTTATCAGTTACATTGCAGTTATTTCAGAGTACATAAGAAGGGGAGCTTTCTATAGTCCAGTCGTAGATTTACAGTGGCAATGGAAGATGGTGGGGCTTAGCCATAAAGCCAGGAAAAGTCAAGCCCCAGTATCCATGTGAAGCTAAACCAGAGAGGGACACAGAAGAGGTTAATATAAGTAGGTTTGGAATCTTGGGCTGGGTTCACACCTAGGCGTATCGAATATGCGTGTTTGTCGCGCGTTTTTACCACGATTCCCTGTAAAAAACGCGTGAAAACGCGCGTTTCCAAGGGCTACCTGGCTGTATCCCAATGGATACGCTCGGCAAATTAGCCCCAGAGAAGCTCCTGTACTTCTTTTGGCGTAGGGCGTTTTGCAGCGCGTTCCTACGCGCTGTAAAACGCCCAGGTGAGAACCATGCCCATAGGCAATCATTGGTTTTCACATGTTGAGCGTTTTACAGATCGTAGGAACGTGCTGTAAAACGCCCAGGTGTGAACCAGGCCTGTATTCTCCTAGGCAGGACTTTTATATTTTAAAGCTTAAGGCAAAGTGCAGGTTTGTTTTAATAAGGCAGAGTAAAGGACAATGATGACTAAAACATGACCATGCTTAGGCTAAACATCATCTGTTTCATAATCTTTACTACTTCTGGTTCCATTAGTGTTACTGTACTGGCTAAATGGGGACAGCTGGGATGACGCCTTTATAAGCATAGAGTTGTAAGATCCATTAAAATGGTCCGCTGCCATGTGATAATGACATTTTCAGGTAATTCTTGGTATGTAAATTGCCATTACAATTGTTGGGATTTCTAATGTCCCAGCATATCCTTCCCTGTTATAACATCAGCATTGTAATAGGAATACATACTAGAGTTGTTTTTGATAATGCAATCAAAGCTTACTTGAAAAAAATCCCTTCTTATGTAGTGAGCGCTGCCTTCCATCTGCCCATCACTTTCAACAGCATCCTCGATTCCCAGTGTGCTTTGCATCTCTTTCCATACAGTTTGATGAGATGCAATCCTAATGTCTCAAGACCATATATCCCAGCATGCATTGCTTCCAGCAAGCAATGATGATGTTACATTGTAGGACATTCATGAGTTGTAGTTCAGATGGCAGGCTAGAGTGATGACACAAGGAAGTGTATATTCACAGAGCTGAGTGAGATGGTATCGGTGCATTGAGGAAGTACAGCCTATGGGAATCTTCAATCAGTAAGTTTACAAACTTCTAGATCAATATGGTTATTAGGAGTGGAATAGAATTTATGGAAATTCAATATAGAAATAAAGATTCATTTTTCATTTTTAACCATAGATACCCTTTAAAGACAATTACAAAGCTGTCCCTTGTTTTAAGAATCAAATTAACAGGTTCAGGGGTTCACTCTTGGCGTTTTCTGTGTTTATGTTTTTATTTGACGTTTCTTTTCCTCCAACCCAAATTACAAGATTGTTTTTCCCCAGAAAAAGTATCAGTTTTAATAACTGAAATTGTAAAAGGTTCCTGAAAGGCCCCTTTCACACTGTCCGATCAGGAGGAGCTCCATGCAGCCCACTTGCCTCACACTCCCTTCTTACCTTAGAATTTTCCCCCCCTTTAGTGAAAATTTGAAGGCACCCCTGACAAAGCCACAAGGGACCCCAGGATGCCATGGCACCCTGGTTGAGAAAGGCTGCCTTAATGTGTATGTGATCATTATGTAAACCTACCAGAAAAGGATCTATGTCTATCTCTGCTGTCCAGTAGCAAGTTTATTGAGGGTGCAGGTCTTCCTAGTCAAACATCTCTTTAAAAAAATAAAAAAACTGGTCCCTAAAGCATACCGTCATTATTAAAGCGATATTAAAGTCAAAAGGTTTTTAAGGTACGGTTACATTGATCCCTTTATGCCTAGACAAGGCAGATACCCCAGAGGTTTTTCTATACAATGATGTCCATTGTGAAGTGATATTAAACTCAAAACGTTTTTACGCTATTTCAAAAGCTGAATAAATCACTTACAATGGATGCTGCTCCTTGATGTTTAAAAGTTTCAGTTTCCTGCAGAATCAGCCAGTCCCCTGGGCACTGGTCCATACTTCCTGTTTTAGGGTGGCTCCTTTCCCTTGCAGAGTCCTGTAGAGCCACTCTTGTGTGTGCTAGTAAGCTGTGTGTGTCTCCAGAAACACACAGACGCAGCAAGGCAACCCACTCTGCTGCTCTCCTTCCTCCCTTTTCACTTCTCCAAGCTAGTATATGGGTGGCTATGTACACTGCTCTGTCCTTTGTGATCTTGTACTGGACATAAAGTTTAGGGAAGATGAGCTGAGAGAGTTGGAGCTTTTTGGAACCATAATGACTGTAAGTGCTTGGGCAAACATTTTAAGAAATATTTTGCTGGGTAATGTATATTTGTTTGATCTGAATTCATTATTGAAGAAAGTTTGAGAGTTTAATGCTACTTTCACTACCAAATGCCTATATACCAACATAATATGCCTTCTAGTAAACATTACATTTAGTGCTGCAATGAGTAGGAAATTGGGAAGTGATGCTGAACAGGGTCAGAGGTGTTCTTGCTTGATATGATAGGTGCATGGATTCAGAATCCATGCACCATGTAGAAATGAGTGTGGCTTCTGTTTTATCCAATAACATTTACTTTTCTTGTGGTTAGAATTAAGCTTGTACATGCCTCTATACATAGTTAATTTGAAATGTTACACCTCAGCCCAAGCCTGGTCTCCAGTGCCTATGATCTCAAGCAAGGGCAGCCAAACTTCAACCCTCCAGGTGTGGTAAAACTACACACCCTATAATGTATCTACCTCTGGAAGTCATACCTGTGCCTGTCAGATTCTTGCAGTTCCCCTAACTGGGATCTAAAGCTTTGAAGGACCGAAGTTTAAAAAGGTGCCCGTCTTAGATCCTCATAGTGCAGACTGTAGTCAATGATAGTCAATCAATGCTAGATAAACAGGCACCTGTAATTAAGTAGTAAATGCAATGCTGATACTTAAGGTGCCCATACACTGCACGATTATCGTACGATAATCGTATGCGATCGGTTTTTCGTACGATAATCGAGCAGTGTGAACGGAGACGTGCGACCGTTTCTACTGTACGGTCGCACGTCTTCTGTCGAACCAGCATGTTCGAAAACCAGCCGGGAATCGTACGATTCTCGGCTGGTTAGAACGGTGCTCGGAAGATAAATGCTGAACGGGCCGGTGTGCGCACGCGCACACTGCCCGTTCAGCATTGCGGTCATCGGAAGCCCGCCCCTCAGGGGGGTGGGCTTGCGATGATCGAGAGTGCGATCTGCCTGTCCAAGATAGGCAGATCGTACGTTTTTTTAATCCCTTTACAACCATCGCAAGACTAAAGTCTTGCGATGGTTGTAGAGTGTATGGCCACCTTTAGGGTCAGTGGTTTGTAAGGTGGATACTTTCAATGACCACAGATTAACTCCAGGCACATACTAAAAAACATCAATGATTGCCGTTGTGTTCAATTTTATTAAAGCAGAACTATGGCCTCCCTTGAAATGTGTTGTAGGGGCATGGCTATTGGTATACTCACTGCTAATTCACAATCCTGTAGCTTGTTAGTCATCTCCTGGCCACAGCTACTCCTGCCCACTGCTTTCTGGATGGACAGCACTGTCTCTGTTGCTGAGGCCCTCCCACTGTGAGCTGCAGTGTCTGGGAGGGGGAGCGTGTGAGACTCAAATGAAGGAGGATTTGGCTTGGTCAGGAAAGATAAAGGAAGTTTTCTGTTTACTTTATGAGGCTTGTGCATCACATAGTAAAACTGGCCATACTTAATTTTGAGCCATCTGTGACCCTGCCAGCACCACCTGTTACTATTATTCAATTGACTTTTGTTGAAGCAAGGTGGAAAATTACTGGCTACACAGGGACTTCAGCGATTCAGCTGCAGTTGCTGTTCAGGTATGTTGACATTGGCAGGCATTGGGTCTCAGGATACAGTAGCCTGGCAGGGGAGATTCATCCTTCCACACTGTTTAGTGTGGATGGAGGAATTTGTTAGACTTCAGCCCACAGGCTAAACAAAAGAAATCTACAAGTGTACGGCCAGCTTAACTGGATTTACTTGTTTTAGACTGTTAAGCAGGAGCCTTAATTGTACTTTAAATGTAATTCAAATACAGCTATTGTAAACACCTGCATTTGGTATCAGCCTCCTGTACACCACTGTACTGTATAAATACGATTGGTAGAGGAAGGGGCAGCCAATCAGGTGTGCTCCAGTATATGACATGGAACATGCCAACCAGAGAAGAAAGTAGAGGGATGACTCCCTCCGTCTGCTGCTTCTTCTTCAGAATCTAGAGTCAGTTACTATCCAGTAACAAAATTGGGGCAGGTAGGTGACCAGGCTGCATTGCTGAACTGCAGTAGATAAAAGTCAGGACACCAGCCAGACCGTACTGTCTGGCTGGACTGTGCAATTCTCTGTTTGGACTGTATGCACAGGAATAAAAGTGCTTTGACAGGTGAAACAGCTCTCATATATGTATTTCAACTGTTTACTTAGCTGTTCTTCTTTAATATTTTAGTGCATGCTTAGGACATATTTTTGACCTGTATGCCTTCTTTCTGTATGTAGAGAAATTGAATGCCGCCATGGTAGCCCATAGGTTATTCAATGAGCTCTTTTTCATCTTCCTAGAACATCTTCATAACTGATCTGTTCTGAAAACATCCCTTTTTTTCCAATAAATTTCTGGCATTGAAAGTGATTGTACTGATGCAGGTGAATTGTCTGTTTGTGTCGCCTTGAACAATTGCTTCTGGCATCTGGTTGCTCTTGCTGTTCCTTTGCAAAGCTTGATGCATGTATGGGTAGCATCATTTCAGCAGTGTGCTGTATTGTGTATGAGAAAAGAGTCCTGAACGGGATAAAAGGAAGATACCTGTGTGATGTTTTCCTTTTGCTGACTTGTATATAAAAGACCAGTTCCATGACATTGACCTAAATATGACGCTTGCCAAAATATGCATCCTAATCATATAGGTGTTTTGCTTTGTAACAGGATAATCCCCAAAATAAATGAAAGCAACAAAATATGTATTTGATATGAAGTTGTGAACCTTGTCTAATCTAATCTGCATAGTGTATGATGTATCAGGTTTTCATCTATACAGTTTTTGAGCATATTGATGCACTGTTGATTAGAGACCACGGATTAAACCCTGGTTTCAGAAAGAAAATTTAAATTACAGTATAGTTTATCTAAATAAGGCTATGGAGGTATCTTCAGAAAGAAAAAAAAACATATTGTTATGGTTAAAGCTCACATTGGATAAAACTTAAAGCATACTTACTAACATTATGGTCTCGGATCCTGGGGCACTTTACCCCACCCAAATCACACCCACTTTACGTATTGGTCCTGCCCAGACCTCGTCCCTAAATATGCGGGGATCGCGGTTTACACCAACGTTAACGGTCGGTCCTTCCCTGGTCCCACCTCTAAATATGCAGGGACCACCCACTCACAGCCCAGATTCCCTATGTTAATGCCTTTTTTATTTAAAGGAGAACTATGGGGTCAGTGTTTTTCCCCATAGTTCTCCTTAGGGTAACGGGAGGACGCTAGTTTGTGTCCTCCCGTTACCCTAAGCTCAGTATCCCGCGAGCTACAGCTCGCGGTATACTGAGACGCCGCACCTGGAGCGGATCCCGACGTAGATGACGGGATCCGCCCAGCTGCGCGAGTGACAGCTGGCTCTGCCTATCTAGAGGCAGAGCCAGCTGTACCCGCCCCCCTCCCCCGTCCGTTCCGCCAGTCAGCGCTGGCAGATCGAAGCTGGGAGAGGGGAATCCAGCCCCTCCCCCTGTCACGGCAGAGAGCCGTGATAGAAACGAGAGGTGAGGGAACCCGGTATGTGTTCCCACACCTCCCGATCTACTGAGCCGACCTGTGACAGTCTCATTGTCACAGGTCGGCTTAGAACTATGAGATGAGTAGAAATCACTCATCTCATAGTTCTCCTTTAATGTGCATGTGCAGTAACTGAAATAAGGGCAATGCTGTGATCTCAGGGCATGGCCTGGGACACAGCATTTGTGTGACACAATGCGAGACTGTCCACAACTGTCCCGGTGTCTATAGTAAATATTAAAACTTAGCCATACCTGTAAAAGAAGTAATTTAATGCTTACCTTTCCTGCTGTCAATGCTGCTGAATGCTGCTCCGATCCTGAGAAATCACTGGTTCCTCCTGATGACTTGCATATCAGTGCTGTATCCTGTAATGGGTGGAGATCAGGTGGTGGTGGTGAGAGCAGAAGGGGACCCAGGAGATCGACACTCCAGGAAGTGTCAAATACCCTTTGGACTTTAACAGGTTTGGAATTTCCCAGGATCGGAGTGGCTTTCAGCAGCCCTGGCAGCAGTAGAGGTGAATATTTGCTGACTTCCTTAATAGGTATGTCTGTTTTTTGATTAAAGGAAAGGTAAGATTTTTTGCCAACTTGGTATTGCTGCCTTTGTCCCTATTTGAGCTATTTCTGCTTCCTGTCTATATATTAGGTGTCAGAAAGAACAGGAAGAGAGGGAAAATCCCTCCAACGGGGACACAGAGAGCAGTATAAACCAGTGTAAAGCTGAGTGTTGGAGGTTTAGAACCTCTATCAGGATTTTATAGCTGTCTGTGTCCCAACGAGAGAGATTTCCTGTGTTCATGTGATAGGTGTCACATAGAACAGAAGAAGAAAAATATCCTCTATGGGTGCTCAAACAGTATTTGAAATCTGATTACAAAAATCTCATCAACCAAGACAAAGATGCTATACATGCTCCTATCTGTCAAAAAAATTTTAAAATACATTTCTAGTGTTCTGTTTGCTTTAAAATATACTTCCATTATTCAGCACAGGTAGGATGATCTCCCTATCTCTACGGTATGTGGGAGAAGATATTCCCTTTGATCAAAGTTGGTCAGTGCCATTTTTTGTGCAACACTAAGGGGTCTATTCACAAAGCTAGCCGAAGGATCAGCCGAAGCTTCGGCTAATCCTTCGGCTAGCTTCGGTTGCGGGAGCCCTTTGGTTCACTCACCTGAGCTGAAGTGACAGGGAAAGTGGAGCCAAAGACCGGCCCTAAGCCTCGCAAATAACAGCTGGGCGAAGCCTCATGGCTGGCTCCGCCCAGTTGCAATGACGGATCAGCGCCTCCAAATGACCTGAGGACGCTAAACTGCCACTAAACAATCACAACTGGGCGGAGCCGGCTGTGACATCACGGCCGGCTCTGCCCAGTTGTTATTCATTGGCTCTAGCAGGAAGGCTCTAGCAGGTGCCGGCCAATAGGAACAGTTGGGCGGAGCAAGCCCAATTTTTATAATTTTTTTTCTTTTTTTAAATCTTTCTTTTTTTAGATTTAACATTTATTTACATTTTTAAAGATATTTTTTCAACTTGATTTTTTTACTCTTTTCATTGAATTGCTATTCTGCTCGGTACCACGGAGGTACCAAGCAGAATAGCCGAGCCGAATGCCGCCCGGTGGCATTCGGTTATTCAGAGCGGCATTCGGCTATTCGCTCACTGCCGTTTGGCCCCTATGAGAATAGGGGCGAACGGCAGCCAGTGAGCTGCCGGAGCTTCTGCTCAGCCGATCCACATGTTGGATCGGCTGAGTCGAAGTCCTTCTACACTTCGGCTCAGCCGAACATGCAGAGCATGTTCGACTGACCGGAGTGCAGCCGATGGCAGCCGATGTATGGCCAATTTCAGCCAATGTACGGCTGAGATCAGCAGTACAAGCCTGAAGTGAATAGCCGAACAGCGTTCGGCTCACTTCACTGCGGCTGGGTTATTCATTTGGCTGCCTTCTGCAGCTTTGTGAATAACCCTTTAAGTGTAAGATACATTATAGAAGAACTAGGTGTCAGGAGTACAATCTCCCGCAGTAGAAAAATAGTAAATGAAAAGATAAACCTTTCCATAGGAAATAATTGTTTTCAGCTTGTTAGAGGTAAATTTGCATTTATGTCAATCATCGCATTACTATTGTATACCAACACAATGTGAATGAGAATAAAAGTAAGCATCTCAGGCTGTTTATAACAATCGGAAAATTATTGTATTTATTGCAGCACTTCACTAAGTCTTTAAATATTCTCCAGTTTATAGAAGCTGGAAATAGAAGGTTATGTTGTAGAATTGAAGTTAAAAACAAGGGCAAAGCTCAGACTATAGTCAAACCACAAATTTAAAGAAAGAACTGTATAGGCTGAATATACCATAAGGCACTCAATGCCAGTGCCTAGGGCAGCAGGGCCTGTGTCAATCGATGGGCCTTTGTTCACATCAGACTGGTTTTTCATTCTCATACAAGTCTTGAAGCAGATCAAATGAAAATTAGGAAGAGGTCAAATGCACTGGCCAATTAATTCTGAATGATCTCACAAGCATTTCAGACTGATGTCAAGCTGATGCCATCCACACAAGCCCTAGTGGGAGCCGCACCAAGCCTCAAAATGTACAAATTGTGGTAACTTTTTCCCTATTTAGTTCTTCTCGATTGTTGACCTTTGGACATGCATTGCTTAATTTATCCAGGGAATTGTAGGGGGTGTAGGGCATGTTAAGAGGAGTCAAAATACTCTTTATAGTTCTCCAAACATAAAAGCATCTCTCGTGTCTCATTTTTTGGTGGCCAAAACCTAAGCACAATTAACTGGTAATAGTAAGGATTAGTAGGTCAAATCAGCACCAATATTCTCTGTTAACCTTTTGTTTCAAAAGTGTGCTAGGGCCTAGCAGAGGTTGGCCTTCCTGATGGAATGCTTTGGTAAGATGTCCTGATTTTTCATTATTGATAATGTATGGTTGTAGCCCTGAAGTATAAAACCCAAAACTATCCTCCCAGTTGCATAGAAGCCGCCCTCTGGAGCCTTTACATGCCTTCCCTACTCCTGTCTGCTGCTTTGATCTCTTCTGCAGACTGGAAGAATCTAATAATTGCTAGCCATATCTTTCAGTTGTAACTCCGACTTATCTAAGCACACCACCCCTGCAGTGTGGATTGCTGCAGTAGAACAGGTACGATAAGTAAGGGCACCTTAGAAGTCTTTGACAATGAGAAGAGAGGAGGAGGGTTTCATTCTGCTGGTTTTCTCTAAGGCGCCCAAAGAAAAGACAGCTTGAGTGTTCGTGTTTATGGCTATAAAAGTGCTGACAGTGAACAGCAGCCAAGCATCCCTGGCATAGGGGGTGGGAGGAATAACAGACAAATGTCTGAGTCATTGATCTGGGGTGCCTTACACTCCAGCTTTCACAGAACTGATATTTAGATACCAAGCACAAGTGGGGTGCCAGGGCCCCCTGTGGATCTGGGCTGATAAAAAGAAGTTGATGCCAGCCCTTGCATGGCAATTTTGGTTTATTCACACATTTGTTATGAGAAGGTTTAATAAATCATAAACTTGTCATATGGTTTGAAGTGCTGTGTATGATACAATGCATAATGCATATTCTGTGAATCATTAATGTGAAAGCTGAAACTATAGTAGGCAGAGTATTTGAAGTACAATATACTGAACATTAAATAAAAATTATTTTCTGCTTTTTAATGCGATTTTATGACTCATTTTGAACCCATTTTGATATTTTACAGCTATTGACTTGTTATACTGGCGGGATGTGAAGCAGTCAGGAATTGTATTTGGAAGTGTCCTTCTGATGCTCTTCTCCCTGACCCAGTTCAGTGTGGTCAGTGTCATCGCCTACCTAGCACTTGCTGCCCTCTCAGCCACAATCAGCTTCAGAATCTATAAATCAGTTTTACAGGCTGTACAGAAAACCGATGAAGGTCATCCATTTAAGTAAGTAGTTTAGACTGTATATTTTGCTTATGCCATACACTGTCAGGCACTGGTTAAAGTGGAACTGAACTCAAAATGTGAGGATTTGCTATGGTATATGGAATATTTAGAAATGCTATAGGTTTTGCCTAAGCAGAACCCTAAAATATTTACACTTTGTCTGGAATTCCAATAACAGGGCACTTCCTGGTATATGAGGGTGCAGACAGCCTCATAGCTGTAAATCTACAATGTGTGATTGATTAAGGCACTGCTACTCATGACTGCTAGTCTTAGGACATATGGGGTGAGATTTGGTGATGACACTTCTATGCTGCTCACTGTTCTCCTTACTGAATACTCTGATATGGAGAAGCAAAGTCTTGCCTCTACCAAGATGGCTGCCTCTACACAGAGACACAATGCAGAACAAGGCATGCTAAGTAAGTAATAGGGAACAATTGGCTTCAGGGAGACCAGTGACTAGTCCTAGGCCCTCTGACTGTCTTTTTTTAGGCAAAGCTTCCAGAGTTCAGTTTCTCTTCAATCAGGCAAATGATTGTGTAGAGCACAATAACCCAAAGGAACCTTCTCATTCTGACTTCTATACCGAGTTGTCAAGATGCAAAAGTTATCTTTTTTAGGACTGTGGAAATAAGGTTAGCATTGATCTCTCTGACCCATGCTGCACTTCTGTTTAGTATTAAGGAGCGGTCTGGTACTAAGGTGGAGTAGCAAAGTGCAATAACACATCGTTTGAATGATAGCACATTTTCTGTATGCCAGCTTTCTCCTCAATAGTATTAATGCAGTTTGCTGAAAGAAGAATGGAGCTAGCTTCAGATCTGATGGGTGGTGGGGGCCCCATAGGAGCCTAGGTTCTTGTTGCCGTTGTGACTGCCATATCCACCATATCTGCCATATTCTGCTCCTCAATTGCCTTTTATTGCTGATGGGAGGAGAAGGAGATGAAGAGAGCAAAAGCAGACACCCAACTAGCTCCCATCTCTTCCAATCATACCAAACCACTTCTTTACTGCCCTCTTCTGCTAACAGTAGTGTGATGTTACAGTTCACCAGTGAGCAGGCTGGAGAATTCAGCTGATCTTACCAGGTAGTGAACTCTTAAAATAAAAGCCAGAAAGTTCAATTATTTGTTGATCACAAGTCTGAAAGCATGCTTTTCAAGTTTAGATGTATTCACATTAAATCTTTTTTCATAACCTTGGCAGAATTAATTACCTCCAACAATGAATAAACATTGCACTTCTTGCCTTGCAGAAACTACTTGGATGTGGAGATCTCCCTTTCTCAAGAACAGATTCAGAAATACACAGACTGCCTACAGGTGTACTTAAACAGCATAGTCCGAGAGCTCAGGAGACTCTTCCTGGTACAAGACCTGGTTGATTCATTAAAGGTATGACTGATAACCATTCACCTGTATGCTATTACTGATAATCCCCTCATAAAACCACACAGGTCATCACTAATGAAAATAAAGATTGGGTTGTCTACAGACATAAGTCAGATGACTTTCAGATTCCTACTTTAGGAATGAAAAAATGTGATTGATGGCTTTACACACGGGCAGCTCTGATGTATACAAGCTAATATATATGGCAGACTGCAGTCCAGTACGTTTTCTCATTTTTCTTTTTGCATTCAGTTGTCTGTGAAAAGTAAGGTAATGTACAATTGTCTTTAGTAGGAAGTTTCTCACAGCCACATATTCGATTCATACCTGCCTTGGAAGTTTGTATGTGGTTGGTGCTTATCTACAGGGATTACACAAAATCCCAGTTAAAGCAACACTAAACTCAGCAGGTAAATCTTAAAAATGTATTCAAGTACCTGAACTATTATAAAAAATGTATCTTATTTGTGTATCACTGTCACGCCCAACTGTCTGCGGTTGTGAACCACAACTGCAGAGAGAGGAGTGGCAGAGGTTTTGGGTGTGTATCTTATAATGGCAATCAGTACTGAACTCCAGATGTCACTCTCAGTCTATAGCGGAGAGTTTGGAGTTCTTTACATCATCTGCCAACTGGATCAGGGAATTATTGATTCTGCACAGGGAAGGTATTACTCCTTACCCCCTACTGGTTCCTTAGGGTAACTTGGTGAATATACCACATTTGGGTATAACTTAAAGTCTTATTCATATAACAAATGCAGCAATCAGTAATCAGATCCAGCATGTGGTTAAATGAAAGTCTTATCCATATAGTAATTGTATCAAGGTAATCAGATCAGCATAAGGTTAAATGCAAGTCTCACTACTATAGCAAATGCATCAAGGTAATCAGAGCCAGCAAATGGTAAATTAAAGATCACCTCTGAATTGGTGCTGACGCTGTCCTTCCTTCTGGAGGGTGACTACTTTTGTTCCCCAAGGTCCCTGTGTGTGTTGTAAAGTAGCCACAATTCCAAGCTCACTCCTGTGATGGACTGCAATCTCCCATTTAGTTTACTAATTTATATTGAAATTGAAGTCCATCACGGGAGCGAGCTGGGATTATTTAGTGCAGGATTTCAGGAAGAGTATTTTGGTGCTTTGTAAATAGGATTATTTTTACCTGTCCTCACTCTTGATGTTTGCTGTGTGGCCCACTGGAAACTGTACAGCCACTGTTCCAAAAGTCTTCCGGGCAGGAATTCATAGGAATGAGTGGAGAGCCTTCCTCAAAGAGTCTTCTGGAGCGGCGGCTGTGTGGCTGTTATTGGAGTACACATCAAAAATCTAGAAAGAGAGAAAAAGGGAATTTAAGTATAAAGGAGGTCAGTGAATGAGGGTTATTTAAAGGATAGCTGAACTAAAAGTAGAGTTATCCTTCAATTTGCTTAGGTGAAATGCTACATGAATTCTAGTAGCGGCTTGAAGTATTTTGTCATTCTTGAAGTATTGACTAATTCAGTGTAGTGTCGATCAATTATGTGGAAAATTATGGCTGTCAAAACTGAGGGCCTGGTTTTAACGGCCCCGGATACTTGGCCTAAGGCCTATGTCACACTTGTGATCCTGTCTCAGTAGCATTGCTCCCTCACTGACCAGAACAGCAAAATGATGCTACCTCCTGGTGAGGAAGAATCCCAGGTGCTTCCACCAACAAGGGGTGAGACGTCTCGCTGTTTTGGCCGGTGAGGGAGCATCAGCATGGAAACTACTGAGTAGTTTTGCTGCCTTTGGACAGTGATCCTCTTGCTGGCAAGTTGATCATAAGTGTAATGTTGCCCAGTTCAGAAGTGCAAGGGCCTTGACTACATAAAACTTTGGTTGAGAATTGTGTAGTTTCCACTTATTATTCACCCAACATGATTGAGGTTATAATTGTTTGTTTTGTTTCCAGTTTGCAGTACTAATGTGGCTGCTGACATACGTCGGAGCTCTGTTTAACGGACTTACACTCCTCATCATGGGTAAGAGACATCACTCGAAATTGAAATGACTATTTAACAATTTATGATGCAATTTTATGGTTCAAACTTTGTTTTATTGAATGTATAGCGAATGTAGCAATAAAAAACATTCAGGATTTATAATAGTGTATCAAGCACACAGCACAGACCATTGAATGGAATAAGGTACAGGAGGTTCAAATACACATTTCCAGGACCATGACGCACCACTGTCAAGATGACTCTTCTATGGAGGTCCGACTAAGGCATGTTGGAATGCACTTTAAAAGGTGGTTTACACAGCTTAAAGGAGAACTATGAGGTGAGTGCTTTTCACTCACCTCATAATATATAGTTACATAGTATTTGAGGTTGAATAAAGACATTAGTCCATCAAGTCCAACCTATTAGGATCTCATTCTAGGAGTACCTGTACCCCTGTATATTACGGTCCCTTAAGAAATCGTCCAAAAGTTTCTTGAACAATTCCACATTCTTTGCTGAAATCACTGTCTGTGGCAGTGAGTTCCAGACCCTAACTGATCTTACTGTGAAGAACCCCCTTCGCCCCTTGTGCTGGAATTTTTTTTCCACCAATTTTAGGTGGTGGCCTCTAGTTTTTGTAATGGAGTTAATTTTAAACAGTTTATCGCTAATGTTGCTGCCACCATTGAACATTTTGTACATGGAGATCATATCCCCCCTCAATCTCCTCACCTCCAATGTGAACATGTTTAAATTTAGTAGCCTTGTCTCGTAGCTCTGGTCCTCCATACCCCTAATTAGTTTGGTTGCCCTCCGCTGGACTTTTTCCAACTCAAGGACATCTTTTCTTAGTACTGGTGACCAGAACTGGACCGCGTACTCCAGATGAGGTTAACATATCTAAACATTTAAACAGTGGGGCTCAAACAATATATCAGTCCTTACGTGAGAGCAAAGAGAAAGAACAAAATAGAGAATGACAGAAAGGAGAACCACCGAAACAGGGGAAAAGGAAGTAGGAAAAGAGAAGGATTTGCCCTGAGGTGGATAATCATTACCCAACAAAAAGATTAAGAACATAGATTTCCAATCCCAAAAAAAGAAACAGTTCAATCATTCATATGGCTAAATTTTACATTCGAGAGAATTGAAGGTCGAAAAATGTAACCAACCTGCCCACAATTCTATGACTAAACATTCCTCCATCTGCATATGATGCAATTTTTAAAATATAGCTAGGGATTTAATGCAAGTTTGATATTACTGACTTTTTAGAAAAACATAATTTATCACACAATCTATAATAACTATAGGATGTGTGAGGATTAGCTCCAAACAGTAGTGCATTATGGACACATCCACTCGCTGAAATCTTAATTTAAGGACTTCCTGGACAACTTTTAGTAAATGAAAGTTCACAAAAACAATTACCCTCGCAGGGGTTCTTTAGCATCTCTTGGCAACACATGCATGCACATTTAGCATCCTGGCTTTGCATTTGCAGCACCGCTGCTCCGGCCTCAGACTTCAGGCCACTGTCTGTTCCTCCAGACACTCTCAGCCTTGTACTATCCTGCACTCTTGTTTTTGCAACCCGCAGCACCCTGCTGCACTGGACTCCACTCTGACTCCTGGGTGGAGTTCTCCTGTCTACCAGGTGGAGCCCTGAACACTTCCCAACACCTTTATTTTAAAGGCTGTGCACACCTGTGCCATCAACAGGCGCTGGACACTATCAAAATATGGACTCAGAATTGGAGATTACACAGTGGCATTGCCAGGCACTGCCACAGATGTTATTTAAAACCATTCACAAAATTGCGATTTTCTTCATAAAAATGAATAAATACTCCAAATGCCGATCACAACACAGATGTTACTTGGGCACAAATGTTGCTAATCCACGGTAAACTTTTGCTAATCACAGTAGCTGCTTAGGACAAAAAAATCTTATCTGCGTAGCATTAATGTCTTTGACAAAGTGTTAGAGTTACCAGACCATAGAATGGTATTCACAATTTTACTGATTCCAGGGATTCCAGTCACAGGGATTCTTGTGCCAAAGTGTCTAAATGAAAAACAATCCATCAAGCTCATAGCATCTGATCAGATTAGTTTTTACATGTAAAATCCTATGGGACAAACTTGAATGGGCAAAATGTTACTGGTTGCTGTGGGCAACACAGATAGTTCTCCTTTCATACACACAGACACAGTCATTATGCTTACTATAAGTAATAAATACATGATAATGTTATCATTCCTGCCCAACTGCAACAGTAATCATTATTTTGATACATTTTAAACTTTGACACATTATATTTGTACATTCTGTACATTGTACGTTCTTTGCACTTTGATATAATTAGTTAAATTGCAAAATATACGTTTATACTAATTATGCACCCTAGGACACCTCATTCTAATTTATACCCTAGATCAGTGCTCCCCAACCTTTTTATCGCCGCGGACTGGTCAACGTTTAATAATTTTACCGTGGCCCGCTGGGGGGGGG
>NW_017306288.1:1437480-1461735 GCF_000935625.1 Nanorana parkeri
TGTGCCACACACATGACTCCTGTTACTATGGACGCGGGACACCGGGACCCTGCACTGCCCCATATTGCAGGACCGGACCGCACTGAGACTGTGCGGCCCGGTACCATTTGATCCGCGGACCGGTAACGGTCCGCGGACCGGGGTTGGGGACCACTGCCCTAGATCATTAAAAAATATATATTCACAGCCCAGAGTCTCCATTTAATGCATTCTCCTTCAACTAGGGAGACTGCATAGCACAGAGTGATTCAAAGAGGAATGATTCACATAATGCTAATAGGCATACCACTCAGTTACTTGGCACCAATTCAGTCAGCCATGAATTCAGCTTCCAGACTTCTGTTCCATTCTATGTAATGATCCTCCATCTCCAGTTAATGTCTGCACTTTCTATTGCTTCTAGGATTGAATCCAAACTTCTAGTCTTTACCTATGAACCCCTTAATAATGCTGCAACCCCCATATGTCTCATTCCCTTCTATATTCCAAAACATGCTTTCAGATCTGCCAGTGATCTGCTCCTGTCATTATCTCTTGTTGGCACCTCCCACTCTCGCATCCAAGAGTTCTCCCACGCTGCACCTTCTCTTTGGAATGATCTTGCTGTTTTACAATTTTTCTTTTATTACACTTTTCTTTCTCTTTTCAGTTTTGCTTCTTCACTGATCTGTTCTACTTTCACACTCATCATGCAGAGACCTGGAAAGATGTCTTTCTTTTTATCCTAATAATGGGAAACTGTAAATGTTTTACAAACATTTAATACAGGACAAAGGATTCCCTGTCCACTATGGGTTAGCTGCAGACACAGCAATTAAGTTTGTATTGAGCCGTAAGATATAAGATGAGAACCTAAACTGGCAGCCAATATGAGAATATTATATAGTAGTATGTCGTCATCCGGTTTGTAACCATAAAAAACATTTGGCTTCAAAAAGAAATAAAGACATATTGAGAAAGAGCAAATAGAGAACAATGTGTATGAACAGTAAAGTAGATATAAAAGAGAGATTGGGAGGAGCATGGGGAACATATAAGAAAGAGGAAGAGAAGGGATGGGAGTAGTGGGCGAGATGCATTACTAGTTATTTTCTGGGCATCTTTAGCAGACATACAAGGAAAGACCAATAGCTATTTTTGTTTTTTTGATATAGCAGTTCAATTTGAGTCAATGTGATGAGTTATTCAATCAACTTGAGCTACTTATCTTTGTAAAAACAGGCTTTTTTAATAGCACTTGGTGAAGAGACAGTAAAAACTAAGGGGAGAGGAGCCTAAAACTCCACCCGCTAGCTGGATTGAAGACAACATAGTATTCATCATATGCAATATTTATTGTCCAATCAAAGTCACTGAAATAGATATGCTTTCAGATAGATTTTGTACAAACAACCTCCATTTCAATATTCTTATATCTGCTTTACCGATACAGCAGTTGTTCAGGTTGTATAAAAATTATTGTGTGGCCCAGTAATCCCATAGATCTATAGCACTCAGTTATCATCACTCTGTAACAGACAGAACTGGTGTTACACCCTCTCATCCTCGGCAATACATCTTAATACTTGTGATAAGTGTGACTGTTACTTAGATAAAAATGTTTAAATGTGTATTTTTTGGCCCTGATTTTATTAAAGTATATACAAAACCACTGTACATTCCCTATAAGACATGTTTCTGTAACTTTAGTACAGGTACACTGTATGGCCAAAATATGTGGACGCTGATGAGTTTGGTGTGGAGGAGTTTGAGTGGCCGGCACAGAGCCCTGACCTCAAACCTACGGAACTCCTTTGGGATAAATTGGAATGCTCATTGTGAGCCAGGTCCGATGTGCAGTATGTCATGTGTTCCAATAAATATCCTTATTAATCCCATCCCCTCAGCTGTCATAAACCAACAGCCAACATATCTGCAAGGGATTCCAACTGGTGTTGGAAACCTCCTAAATTCAATTAACAGTCAAACCGTGGCCTTGTGGGGAGAGAAATGGCAGTATTATGCTCATACAGATCAGTGCTGCAAAGCATTTCTGTGTGTGTTTGACAAACACTGTTCACGATATAGCTAAATTGGAACCCTCCTATTCATAACGAAAAACATCTCTTTAATTCCAGCTGCTCCCTCACCCCTGTGCATGAGGAGCAGTTTTAGTCTATTGAATGCAAATGTATGCTTACGACATTGTTTTCTCTTTTTCATTTCTAGCTGTGGTGTCAATGTTTTCTCTGCCAGCCATTTATGACAAGTACCAGGTAAGCATTATTAATAATGGCTAAATCAACCCAAAACTGACTGCAAATTTTGTGAGGTTGGTGGCAAATTTAGTGGCTTCTGTTTGTATATGGTTTGGCAATTTACTGGTGAGCTATCCCCATCCATACTACTGGCTCCGCCTATTTGCAATATAAAGTAAATGTTAGTGTTAGGTTCCCCCGATGGCATGTCCATAATGCAGAACAATCAAATAAATGATGAATTCAGCTAAGTGTGACACCTTTAGTATGGCTTTGTGGTTGGGAGCAAGGCCAGAAATGACTAAAATATAAATCTCCGCACTAGGGCTAAGAACTATTTCCTCAAGAACCAACCGAAATTCGCACAGTGTATGGCCACCTTAAGAAACACAATAAAATGGGGCTTTCCCGATACCTGAGCATGCCAATCCCACAAACAATAAAACATTACTTTTACTTTATACATTTAAAACTTTTACACACACATCCTCCTTAAAGCAAGGCGGGCAACACAATGACGTCATTGGTTGTTAGGAACGTAGCGGTCCTAACAACCAGTGATTGAAGAGGAGGGGAACCAAGTACAGATTAGCGGACAAAACCACTGATCGGTCCGTGTCCGGACCGCTGTCTGCCATTTGGGCCCCTCTGTAGTAGATAAATGACTTTGTTTATTGACTTCACATTGTCTGACTTTTATTTTATGAATTGATATTGTGGAGAGAAATATCAAATGTGGCACAAGTAATTTTTATGGTGGATGTAACAAGCACAAATGTGAATGCAATGACTTATAAAGGGTCTATAATAATGGTCTCATGTAATGTCTCTAGTCTATGAAAGTTTTCTACCTATCAATTCCTATTTGTTATGCCGGGCTCTCACCAGAAAACATACTCACCTGCCCAGTGAATCCAGTGTTGTCCGGCTGTGATCCGCTAATTTGCTGCAAACCACAGCCCAGATCTTGCACCACCATCTTCTTGTGTAATGTCATCGGGAGATTGCTGTCTCTTCTGGTTCCTGCAGCCTCTGGAATAGGTGACAAGGATATCCCAGGAGGCTGCTGAAACAGAACATTCCATTCTCGCCTAGGCAAGAATGGCGGCGAAGAGTTGGAGCGCATCAAAATAAAAAAGTAATCAAACTCCCCTCTGACATTTTGTATTGCGGAGGTGTGTGTATGGGAATTGCAGGGAGCTAAAGTAGACCTGGCACTGAAATCCATCCATGTCTCAAGCCTCCAGCAACCCCTATAGTTTGCGTGTAATCTTTGTCTCTGGTTGCACGTCTGTAGGCTGTGACAGCTTCCTGTAGCATTTCATTCACTGAATATAATGTGTGGTCCTTTGGTAATGTCAGGGGATGCATTTGAGGCCCTGTATATCCAAGAAAGCTCCCCACCAATGCTTTACCATAAACTACCAGGACCTGCCTAGTATTGCATAATGTAAAAATCTTTTTTGAACTACAGTTTATAAGCAAATAACTCAACTTAAATATACTTCCAGGCACAGATTGACCAGTATTTGGGACTTGTGAGGACAAACATGAATATGATTGTGGCAAAGTAAGTTGATAAAAGTATCCAAAATAATTGTTATAAGTTATACATACCTTGTTATGTGTACTGATGCTATCTGAGCCTCATTGGGGAGGTTTCTTCTCATTTCCTGCTTGGACAGGAAATAATGGGAAATATCTGCAATGGGAACGCAGACATTAACAAATATTTTTTTTTGTAACATGCGGCAGGGGGTAAACATTCTATTACAGGGAGAGGAAACCCTGAACATTACAGGGAGAGAAAACCTGAACATTACATGGAGAGAAAACCTGAACATTACAGGGAGAGAAACCCTGAACATTACAGGGAGAGAAACCCTGAACATTACAGGGAGAGAAACCCTAAACATTACAGGGAGAGAAAACCTGAACATTACAGGGAGAGAAACCCTAAACATTACAGGGAGAGAAACACTAAACATTACAGGGAGAGGAAACCCTGAACATTACAGGGAGAGGAAACCTGAACATTACAGGGAGAGGAAACCTGAACATTACAGGGAGAGGAAACCTGAACATTACAGGGAGAGGAAACCTGAACATTACAGGGAGAGGAAACCTGAACATTACAGGGAGAGGAAACCTGAACATTACAGGGAGAGGAAACCTGAACATTACAGGGAGAGGAAACCTGAACATTACAGGGAGAGGAAACCTGAACATTACAGGGAGAGGAAACCTGAACATTACAGGGAGAGGAAACCTGAACATTACAGGGAGAGGAAACCTGAACATTACAGGGAGAGGAAACCTGAACATTACAGGGAGAGGAAACCTGAACATTACAGGGAGAGGAAACCTGAACATTACAGGGAGAGGAAACCTGAACATTACAGGGAGAGGAAACCTGAACATTACAGGGAGAGGAAACCTGAACATTACAGGGAGAGGAAACCTGAACATTACAGGGAGAGGAAACCTGAACATTACAGGGAGAGGAAACCTGAACATTACAGGGAGAGGAAACCTGAACATTACAGGGAGAGGAAACCTGAACATTACAGGGAGAGGAAACCTGAACATTACAGGGAGAGGAAACCTGAACATTACAGGGAGAGGAAACCTGAACATTACAGGGAGAGGAAACCTGAACATTACAGGGAGAGGAAACCTGAACATTACAGGGAGAGGAAACCTGAACATTACAGGGAGAGGAAACCTGAACATTACAGGGAGAGGAAACCTGAACATTACAGGGAGAGGAAACCTGAACATTACAGGGAGAGGAAACCTGAACATTACAGGGAGAGGAAACCTGAACATTACAGGGAGAGGAAACCTGAACATTACAGGGAGAGGAAACCTGAACATTACAGGGAGAGGAAACCTGAACATTACAGGGAGAGGAAACCTGAACATTACAGGGAGAGGAAACCTGAACATTACAGGGAGAGGAAACCTGAACATTACAGGGAGAGGAAACCTGAACATTACAGGGAGAGGAAACCTGAACATTACAGGGAGAGGAAACCTGAACATTACAGGGAGAGGAAACCTGAACATTACAGGGAGAGGAAACCTGAACATTACAGGGAGAGGAAACCTGAACATTACAGGGAGAGGAAACCTGAACATTACAGGGAGAGGAAACCTGAACATTACAGGGAGAGGAAACCTGAACATTACAGGGAGAGGAAACCTGAACATTACAGGGAGAGGAAACCTGAACATTACAGGGAGAGGAAACCTGAACATTACAGGGAGAGGAAACCTGAACATTACAGGGAGAGGAAACCTGAACATTACAGGGAGAGGAAACCTGAACATTACAGGGAGAGGAAACCTGAACATTACAGGGAGAGGAAACCTGAACATTACAGGGAGAGGAAACCTGAACATTACAGGGAGAGGAAACCTGAACATTACAGGGAGAGGAAACCTGAACATTACAGGGAGAGGAAACCTGAACATTACAGGGAGAGGAAACCTGAACATTACAGGGAGAGGAAACCTGAACATTACAGGGAGAGGAAACCTGAACATTACAGGGAGAGGAAACCTGAACATTACAGGGAGAGGAAACCTGAACATTACAGGGAGAGGAAACCTGAACATTACAGGGAGAGGAAACCTGAACATTACAGGGAGAGGAAACCTGAACATTACAGGGAGAGGAAACCTGAACATTACAGGGAGAGGAAACCTGAACATTACAGGGAGAGGAAACCTGAACATTACAGGGAGAGGAAACCTGAACATTACAGGGAGAGGAAACCTGAACATTACAGGGAGAGGAAACCTGAACATTACAGGGAGAGGAAACCTGAACATTACAGGGAGAGGAAACCTGAACATTACAGGGAGAGGAAACCTGAACATTACAGGGAGAGGAAACCTGAACATTACAGGGAGAGGAAACCTGAACATTACAGGGAGAGGAAACCTGAACATTACAGGGAGAGGAAACCTGAACATTACAGGGAGAGGAAACCTGAACATTACAGGGAGAGGAAACCTGAACATTACAGGGAGAGGAAACCTGAACATTACAGGGAGAGGAAACCTGAACATTACAGGGAGAGGAAACCTGAACATTACAGGGAGAGGAAACCTGAACATTACAGGGAGAGGAAACCTGAACATTACAGGGAGAGGAAACCTGAACATTACAGGGAGAGGAAACCTGAACATTACAGGGAGAGGAAACCTGAACATTACAGGGAGAGGAAACCTGAACATTACAGGGAGAGGAAACCTGAACATTACAGGGAGAGGAAACCTGAACATTACAGGGAGAGGAAACCTGAACATTACAGGGAGAGGAAACCTGAACATTACAGGGAGAGGAAACCTGAACATTACAGGGAGAGGAAACCTGAACATTACAGGGAGAGGAAACCTGAACATTACAGGGAGAGGAAACCTGAACATTACAGGGAGAGGAAACCTGAACATTACAGGGAGAGGAAACCTGAACATTACAGGGAGAGGAAACCTGAACATTACAGGGAGAGGAAACCTGAACATTACAGGGAGAGGAAACCTGAACATTACAGGGAGAGGAAACCTGAACATTACAGGGAGAGGAAACCTGAACATTACAGGGAGAGGAAACCTGAACATTACAGGGAGAGGAAACCTGAACATTACAGGGAGAGGAAACCTGAACATTACAGGGAGAGGAAACCTGAACATTACAGGGAGAGGAAACCTGAACATTACAGGGAGAGGAAACCTGAACATTACAGGGAGAGGAAACCTGAACATTACAGGGAGAGGAAACCTGAACATTACAGGGAGAGGAAACCTGAACATTACAGGGAGAGGAAACCTGAACATTACAGGGAGAGGAAACCTGAACATTACAGGGAGAGGAAACCTGAACATTACAGGGAGAGGAAACCTGAACATTACAGGGAGAGGAAACCTGAACATTACAGGGAGAGGAAACCTGAACATTACAGGGAGAGGAAACCTGAACATTACAGGGAGAGGAAACCTGAACATTACAGGGAGAGGAAACCTGAACATTACAGGGAGAGGAAACCTGAACATTACAGGGAGAGGAAACCTGAACATTACAGGGAGAGGAAACCTGAACATTACAGGGAGAGGAAACCTGAACATTACAGGGAGAGGAAACCTGAACATTACAGGGAGAGGAAACCTGAACATTACAGGGAGAGGAAACCTGAACATTACAGGGAGAGGAAACCTGAACATTACAGGGAGAGGAAACCTGAACATTACAGGGAGAGGAAACCTGAACATTACAGGGAGAGGAAACCTGAACATTACAGGGAGAGGAAACCTGAACATTACAGGGAGAGGAAACCTGAACATTACAGGGAGAGGAAACCTGAACATTACAGGGAGAGGAAACCTGAACATTACAGGGAGAGGAAACCTGAACATTACAGGGAGAGGAAACCTGAACATTACAGGGAGAGGAAACCTGAACATTACAGGGAGAGGAAACCTGAACATTACAGGGAGAGGAAACCTGAACATTACAGGGAGAGGAAACCTGAACATTACAGGGAGAGGAAACCTGAACATTACAGGGAGAGGAAACCTGAACATTACAGGGAGAGGAAACCTGAACATTACAGGGAGAGGAAACCTGAACATTACAGGGAGAGGAAACCTGAACATTACAGGGAGAGGAAACCTGAACATTACAGGGAGAGGAAACCTGAACATTACAGGGAGAGGAAACCTGAACATTACAGGGAGAGGAAACCTGAACATTACAGGGAGAGGAAACCTGAACATTACAGGGAGAGGAAACCTGAACATTACAGGGAGAGGAAACCTGAACATTACAGGGAGAGGAAACCTGAACATTACAGGGAGAGGAAACCTGAACATTACAGGGAGAGGAAACCTGAACATTACAGGGAGAGGAAACCTGAACATTACAGGGAGAGGAAACCTGAACATTACAGGGAGAGGAAACCTGAACATTACAGGGAGAGGAAACCTGAACATTACAGGGAGAGGAAACCTGAACATTACAGGGAGAGGAAACCTGAACATTACAGGGAGAGGAAACCTGAACATTACAGGGAGAGGAAACCTGAACATTACAGGGAGAGGAAACCTGAACATTACAGGGAGAGGAAACCTGAACATTACAGGGAGAGGAAACCTGAACATTACAGGGAGAGGAAACCTGAACATTACAGGGAGAGGAAACCCTGAACATTACAGGGAGAGAAACCCTGAACGTTACAGGGAGAGGAAACCTGAACGTTACAGGTAGAGAAACCCTAAACATTACAGGGAGAGAAACCCTGAACGTTACAGGGAGAGGAAACCTGAACATTACAGGGAGAGGAAACCCTGAACATTATAGGGAGAGAAACTTTGAACATTACAGGAAGAGGAAACCCTGAACATTACAAGGAGAGGAAACCCTGAACATTACAAGGAGAGAAAACCTAAACGTTACAGGGAGCGAAACACTGGACATTACAGGGAGAGAAAGCCTGAACATTACAGGGAGAGGAAACCTGAACATTACAGGGAGAGAAACCCTAAACGTTACAGGGAGCGAAACACTGGACATTACAGGGAGAGAAACTCTGAACATTACAGGGAGAGGAAACCTGAACATTACAGGGAGCGAAACACTGGACATTAAAGGGGGAGAAAGCCTGAACATTAAAGGGAGAGGAAACCTGAACATTACAGGGCGAGGAAACCTGAACATTACATGGAGAGAAAACCTAAACGTTACAGGGAGCGAAACACTGGATATTACAGGGAGAGAAACTCTGAACATTACAGGGAGAGGAAACCCTGAACATTACAGGGAGAGAAAACCTAAACATTACAGTGAGAGAAAACCTGAACATTACAGGGAGCGAAACTCTGGACATTACAGGGAGCGAAACTCTGGACATTACAGGGAGGGAAAGCCTGAACATTACAGGGGAAGAAAACCTGAACATTACTGGGAGAGGAAACCTGAACATTACAAGGAGTGGAAACATGAACATTACAGGGAGCGAAACTCTGGAAAGCCTGAACATTACAGGGAGAAGAAACCTGAACATTACAGGGAGAGAAACCCTGAACATTACAGGGAGAGAAACCTGAACATTAGAGGGAGAGAAACCTGAACATTACAGGGAGAGAAAACCTGAACATTACAGGGAGAGGAAACCCTGAACATTACAGGGAGAGAAAACCTGAACATTGCAGGGAGAGGAAGCCTGAACATTGCAGGGAGCGAAACTCTGAACATTACAGGGAGAGAAAACCTGAACATTACAGGGAGAGGAAACCCTGAACATTAAAGGGAGAGAAAACCTGAACAAAGTAAGGGCAAAACTGTATTTTTTTACAAAAAAATGTGGTCTTGTTTTATTTTCAGTGCTCTACAATGCTGAGTTTTCTTTTGCAAGAGTTTAATTCTACTAACTCTTCTCCACCTGTTCTCAAAACAAACAAATACATAAATCAAAATAAAATGTAGCCACAAGAAGGGCACATTACAGGGAGAGAAAACATGCACAAAGTAAGGGGAAAATTGTATTTTTTTAATTTAAAAAATCTTATCCGGTTTTATTTAAAATGATCTACATAGCTGAGTATTCTTTTGTTAAGCTCTACTTTAACTTTTTCCCACTCTTTCTGAAAACTAAAAATAAATAAATATATACAAATTTAGCTACAGGAAGTGCACATTGCAGGGAGATAAAACATGCACAAAGAAAGGGGAAAACTGTATTTTTTTTAACAAAAAAGAAATGTGATCCTCTACAGTTCTACTTTCTTTCTCAAAACAAAAACAAAAAATGTAAATACATTTTAAAAATAATAATAAAATGTATCTGGTATGAGGTTTTAAAGCAAAACATGTTCCAAATATTATATTTGTACTTGAAATGTCAACTACACTTTTTGTCTGTTTTGCAGGGTCCAGGCTAAAATCCCAGGTGCCAAACAGAAGGAGTAAATAAAATTGTCAAGTCAAGTCAACTCTTGGTAAATTGTGTGGAGTCCAACGTGGAAACAGCTGTGTTACTACACTTCTCTTATCAACACACCGTGTTCCTTGAAACATCCAAAAAAAAAAAAAACTTCAAGAAGCAGCTCTTCCAAAGCTACTTCTCTGCTCTTAGAATACTTGCAATCAGCCGTGTCAAGCACTCCAGTATAGTGAAGAGATACAAAAAAAGTGTACTAGATGTGTTTCTTTTATGTGTTGCTTACAAGTGCATGATGTTGGAAGCCTAAGTATTTTTTATTTTCTAATTTATTATAATTTTTAGTGTTTTTCTGCTATACTTGGCAGCGCTTCTATAACTTAATGTGACGTGCGGCTAGGGCTTTATGCTTAGGGCACTGATGCAATAGTACTGACTTGCTTCATTGTCTCTGGGCTTGCTGGTTGGAGTTCTTTCGATGATATAAATATATATATATACGTAGAACTGTAGACTAATGTTTCGTGTTTTCCAGCACAAGTGAAATCCGTGTGCGGTACTTCTCTCCGTTTTTGTATGAAATAAACTCGCAGTACTCCTGTTGTAAGGGATCGGGGGGAAAAAAAAATACAGATTTACATGTATGGTATCTAGACCAGTTCAGCTTGTCGGTTTATTAATTACAATTTGTATTCCATTCTCTGTAGTTCCTAAAGAACTTATGGACTCTGATTATTTGCACTTATGATGTACTTGACACTGAATGCATAAATAAAACGTCACTAAATGTATAAGGTTCTTTTGTTGAGCTTGTAGAACTCTCTATCCAAACACTTCACAACAATGTCTGATTGTTACAATGGCAAATGTGACCATGAAAACCAGTTATTTATTGCACAGAAACATACGCACTGTATCTATCTGCTGGTTTCCTAACCTCAATATTTCAGTACAAATGGGAATAAACTCTGATTCTTGCCAAGGTTTTGTGTTTTCTATTTACTACCTATGTAGGGGTGACCAGTCCCAAAGGACAAGATGTTCTATCAGGGATGAAAATGTAGGGGCAATGGCCGTACAACTGTGTGGATAGAAATGGAGGAGCTCTTTCTACAAAGGTGCAAGCTCTGACACTGATCCTGGTTTCACTACCTTGCCTTGTGAGCCACTTACCTGAAACAAGCATTCGGCTAGTGAGGTCTGAACCCCTGTCCTGCATACTTGTTCTGGATTCATGGATCTGGATCTAGTAGTTCTGTCTGATGCTAGTGGCTGGTGTTGTAGGAACAATCTATTGGTTGATTTAGAAAACCTATGCTAGTGGCTAGTGCTACCCCATGAGATAAGCATCATCCAAGGAAACCTCAAAAGCTTTAAGAGCCAATGAGAACTACCGACCTATATCAAGGAGTAAACAAATGATGAAACGTCTATATAAATATATAGGTCTTTATAAAATACTGATAATGAAAAGGTAAAAACAAGGGATCATTAAAAAAAACATCCTTACAAATATTAAAACCAACCTTAGAACTAGGGATGCACCAATACCGTTTTTTTGGTATCAAGTACCGATACTTTTTTTTTGTGGTACTCGCCAGTCCTGAGTACTGGTGCTGTGTGCCCAGATTATCAGGAAGTTGGGCGGAAGATCATGACCCATTGGCCAGCTTCCTGATTGCCTGTGAAGCCGGTGTTCTAGCAAAGGTATTCTTCGCTAGAACTCCGGCTTCACAGGCAATCAGGAAGCTGGCCGCCGGGTCATGATCTGCCGCCCAACTTCCTGATAATCTGGGCACACAGCACTTCACATGCTGCGGCTGCCTAGCAACAGGTGAAGCTGGAATCCTAGTCAATCAGGAAGCAGGGCGACATGTCATGACCCGCTTCCTGATTGGCTAGGAAGCTGGCGTCACTTGTTGCTAGGTAGCGTGGCTTCCTCACCAATCAGGAAGTCAGAAGAGAAAAACAATAGATCTGAATCTCACACTGAGGATTGAGAAGAACATTCTTACCTTTGCGTTTGACAGGGAGGCAAACAGGTCCACTTGGTGCTTGTCCCATTTCCTTGTTTTGGACAGAAAGACATCCTGGTTCAAACACCACTCCCATGTACTGTCCTCGAAAGACAAATAGATAAATTATATATACAGTATATATACATTTCTGTGCAAGGATTTTCTGTGTATATGATTTGATACAAATGGGATGGATTGTTTAGGTTTGTCCTCCATGTTGAATAGTTTTGTTAACACTAAAGGAGATTGTACAATGAGGTTGCATAGTTTATGACCAGTTTACCCCAAAACAGCTGGATTTGGTGGTTGTCATGTCCCAGTGCTTCTTAAACTGATGCATGGAGAATCTGGCTGCTGTGGCCATCTTTGTTTGTCATCAGTAATGTTTATCATACAGCAGTTTTAGCCCTATAATGTATATTCTTTATACATTCACCTGCTGTACTTGTGCCACAAGACTTCACTTGATTATTAATTTTGTTGCTCAAGCAAAACAAGTTTAATTTTCCTGGCATGAGCACAATAGTATCTTCTGTTAACGGACCGCTGTTTTGCTTTTGCCTTGGGAAATTTTCTTTAACCGAACCTGCAAAACAAAGAACCTTTTTTGTGTATTGATTATGACCTGCCAAATTCTATGTAAAATAGGAATGGTAGGACATGTGGCAGGGAGACTAAAAAGCAAAAATAGATCAGCAAGAAATTGCAAGTCTACCCATAGACATGTGGGTCACCTACACAAGGTTGAACATCGTCTGAACAGAAAATTTCCAGGCACCGCAGGGTGGTCTATAAACTTGCAAAGTTGGCTCTGTGGACCTACCAATTTGAGGTGTGGAGAGAATGGTAAGGCGCAGACTGGTACAAGCAGACACTGCCAGTTCCTGTACAAGAGACCCCCACTTCCTGGAGAAGAACAGATTGGGGTAAGCTGTTGAAATTCTTAGAGATCTGTTAGATTTGCTGACTCTAATCTCCTCACTATGGACTGGTTAAGACAGGGCTAAATAAATCCCAGGAGCCAGGTCGCCAATGCGACCAGAAATTGCGTCCAGGCGCCTGGCCATTTGTCAGCCCATTCACTGCACATCCCTTTCTGCTGCTGCCATAACTGTGCCCGTTCTCCCCACTGTAAACTCAGACTGTCAGTAGTTTTTCTTTACAGGCTGTAATCGGCTGCAGCGGTCTGTGTCAGAGGGGACAGATAGCCGATTACAGCCTGTAAGGAGAAACTGCTGACAGTCTGAGTTTCCTTCTCCCCATGCTGCCTAATCCCCCCTCCGCACTGGGCTCCTGCTGTTGGCCGCGATTGGTCTCCAATTCAGCAGCTGGCAGCAATAGCCAGCTTGCTATCGGCTCTTTTATATAGCAGTAGCCAATAGCAGACTGGCTATTGCACCTGCCCATGCCCACTGCCTGCTGTCAATCAGCAGAGGAGAATCTGAAGGAGAATTTTCTAGAACTTTTTTAGGTGGCTCCAAGTTTCCCAGAAAATTTGTCAAGCCCTGGGTTAATAGATTATATTAAAAATACAGCAACCAAAGGCGAGCCTCATTTACCAAACAGGTCTGCAGATGGAGGATAGTGTAATCATTTGCAGATTTACAGTCCAGTGGCAGCGTCCGCAGACCAGAGCAACCCCAATGAAAGTTGGAGGCCCAGGTGGGATATCGGTGGTGTGGTTACCCTTTTTAAAAACTATAGGAGGCTGTTGGTGGCTTTGTGATCTGGTGAGTTTGCAATGCAGTGAATAAGTTTTGCTGGTTACAGGAGGAACCCAAAAAGGCTAAGAGAAGGAAATTTGAATGGAAAACCAAAGGAGGTGGGACTCTTGAGCCATCAAAACCAACTCACCCAGGGAAGCATAACTCAAGTTGGGAGTTGGAGACCCTGTACTGGGGAAAGAGACATTTTAAGAAACCAGAGCATAGTAAAAAGATGATTGAGAACATTTGACAACCTTGACATAACCATAGTGTGTAAATCAAGCCAAGTGATGTACTTTGTATGAAAAGGCTGGGAGCATTTAGAAAGCTGAATGAAATGATGAGGAAATAAAAGTATTTCAAATCTGCGGACATTGGATAAAAAGGTGAGGGAATAATACAATCAGGAAAATATATAATATTGCACAATTAAAGCCAGATAAAAAAAATTAGGTGTTATAGTACATGTGTTCGGCGCTCAACTCTGTCCCCCTCCACCCTGACTGTGAAATGCCCCTCAGCATCCTCACATCCAATGTAAGTCAAAAGACCTGCATTAGACGTGATGAAGTCAGCAGTCCTTAGACGGCCGGAGCCTGGGGCAGACAAGACTGCAGGGACTGGTCTAGCAGCCCGGCAGGACAGAAGATCAGGTGACTATATATGCATTATTAGAGCCCCCTAGACAAAGCTAGCACATAACACTTGCACTGCGGGGTTAGCCCTACTGCAAGGGTTAGTTTTTTTAATTCTCAGAGTTCTTTATGAATCTAATAATGTAGTAATCAACACAGAGGAGTTAACAGAAGAAGCTTACTTGAAGGTTCTCACCCATCAATGATTAAAGCGGACCTTTACCCATATCTTTACAATATCAACAAACAAACCTTTAGACATGTTTAGTAATGACAATCTACAAACAGATATGTCTGTGAAGGTTCTCATTCATCCAGGTCATGGTATATCTGTAAAAAATAAGTCAAGGCAACTGGACTTGCTGTATTGTTCTTGAAAACGTTTCACTGGTCATCCGTTGCACTTCTGAATTGAGAAAACTGGTCGGATGACCTGTGAAACGTCTTCAAGAACAATACAGCAAGTCCAGTTGCCTTGACTTATTTTTTTACAGATATACAAACACCACGTCTCCAACAAACACACACTTCTAGATAATTGCAGGCTTTGTATTCTTTGCATACCTTATTTCTCTTTTCTTCCACAGTCTTCTGACAGCAGCCATGTTTACTAAGGGCAGATTACTAGCACCCCTATTACTTCCTGGATTTCTGGCACATGTGACTAGGACATGTGACCATGCACATCATCTCAGGGGAGGAAAATGCCTTTCCAGATGAGATTTCCCAGCAACGCTCTGCTGGTAACAAGGCAATCCCAGTGTGGCAAACTGTAGTAATTTGCACATTCAAAGCAGGATCCAAAACAGGCATTCGCAGCCTCCTCTCCCCTGTGGTCGGAGACTTGCTGATGTCATCACATACAATGCAGGTCTCATAGCCCTGTATTATAGGTGAATATTGCCGAGGGACAGTCCACAAGCTGGAGTGTGGGAGGAGCACTTAGATGTTCAGGAATCCTAAAGTAAATGTTTTGAAATGCAATAATGTTGCCGGCAGGTAGTGGCTTAAGTCCGGGCAAAACTGTTACTGACACATCCCCCTCCCGCTCAATCAGTTGCGGCTGGGGCATTCTTTGCCCCACTGCTATATGTCATAAAGCAGTTGTGGGCGACTCTGGCCCTCCAGCTGTGGTTTAACTACAAATCCCAACAAGCATCTGGGAATAATGCCTGCTACTGTCAGTTTTGCAATACCTCTTGGGCCTTTTAGTTCCACAACAGCTGGGGGGCCGGAGTTGCCCACCCCTGTCATAAAGGAATGTGGAATGCCCCTGCCGCAGCTTAATGGGCTGAGGGGGGGTGGTGCATATCCAATTTTAATTTGTCTATAAAAATATTGCATGTTTTCTAGGTGTTAGCAATTGTTTGTTTCATGGCTGTGAAGACAAGGGCAGGCAGGCAACAGAACACTTTTAAAGGAGAACTATGAGGTGAGTGCTTTTCACTCACCTCATAGTTCTAGCATCAAATTCAAAAATTGTCAACTAGAACTTGTGCTGCAAGTCTACAACTTGCCAGGAATGTGTGCAGCAAGTTAACAAGAATTACAATTTAACCCTGCCACAAGTTTGTGGCAAGTTATCCTTGCTATATGGGTAGTTCTCCTTTAATACTTAAAAAGTCCAAAATATATGGACAACTAGGAAGGAGGTACAGAGGTATACATTTTAAAAGAGGGAGAGCTGGGAGCAAAGTATATTCTTGTATATATATACTGTATATATGTATACACTACATCAGGGCTCAAAATTTCCACTCGCCCACTCGCATTTGGCGAGTGGAAATAAAATTGCCAAAAGTATTGGGACGCCTGCCTTAACACGCACATAAACTTTAATGGCATCCCAGTCTTAGTGCGTAGGGTTCAATATTGAGTTGGCCCGCCCTTTGCCGCTATAACAGCTTCAACTGTTCTGGGAAGGCGTCCACAAGGTTTAGGGGTGTGTCTATGGGAATGTTTGACCATTCTTCCACAAGCGCATTTGTGAGGTCAGGTACTGATGTTGGACATGAAGGCCGGGCTCACAGTCTCCGCTCTAATTCATCCCAAAGGTGTTCTATCGGGTTGAGGTCAGGACTATGTGCAGGCCAGCCAAGTTCCTCCACCCCAAACTCGCTCATCCATGTCTTTATGGACCTTGCTTTATGCATTGGTGCTCAGTCATGTTGGAACAGGAAGGGGCCATCCCCAAACTGTTCGCACAAAGTTGTCTTGGTCTGCTGATGCCTTAAGAATTCACTTCACTGGAACTAAGAAGCCAAGCCCAACCCCACACCATAATCCCCCCTCCACCAAACTTTACACTTGGCACAATGCAGTCCGGCAAGTATCATTCTCCTGGCAACCGCCAAACCCAGACACGTGTGATTCGTCACTCCAGAGAACACGTCTCCACTTCTCTAGAGTCCAGCGGCGGCGTGCTTTACACCACTGCATCTGACGCTTTGCATTGCACTTGGTGATGGAAGACTTGGATGAAGCTGCTCGGCCATGTAAACCCATTCCACGGAGCTCTCTACGAACTGTTGTTGTGCCTATCTGATGGCCACCAGAAGTTTGGAGGTCTGTAGCTATTGACACTGCAGACAGTTGGCGACATCTGCGCACTGTACGCTTCAGCATGCGCTGACCCATCTCTGTCATTTTATATGGCCTACCACTTTGTGGCTGAGTTGCTGTTGTTCCCAGTTGCTTCCACTTTGTTATAATACCACTAACAAAAATACAGAATAAAGAGACAGGGGCCCTTTAATAGTTTTATTTACATTGTTTACAGCCACTGCCAAACATTTCACCTCCCACATTTCAAATTATGAGCGCAATCAGCTAAGCACCCCTGTGCAGACATACTTAGTACGCTCACTGAAGCTGCGGGACTGTACCATTACTTTAAAAGAGGGGTGTATCCTTATAGCGGCGTCTGGTTGCCTTGGTAACCTTTAGCGGCCTGCTCCCGTGATTGGATACGGCAACTCGGACAGGAGAAGAAATGGCTTCGGTACCGGACTGCAAGGGGGTGTCGGTGGTTTTGGAGCACTTCATGGAAATCGGTGAGTGCGGAGCGCAGAATGCCCAGCCTGAGAAATCTCGGACAGGGAAAGAGATGACGAGACAGACACGTGACCTGCACAGCCATCACCAACCTGCCGAGCGCGGCCGCTGCATTCTTATTCATTTCTCCGTTTGTTTGTTTTAAGTCTTTATTAAATTGTCTCATGTGTATGCAAACAACATCAATTCAGTAAACAAGGCATTGTTGGTTTTTAATGCCAAGGTTATGATTGAATACCCTTATTATACAATGGAGCTGGGAATAATGTTCCCAGAAATGTGCTGTGCACACTGCTCCAGGTATATCTTAACATTTATCTAAACCCAAGAACAGAACTTTAATATATTACATTTTACCTTCCTTAGATTTGGTAGCTGCATTAGTTTTCTATCTTCAGGCTTTTTTTCCATCCTGTCGGTAACACACTTCCTGTACTAGGGTGACACAACACTCTCTTACTGTACCCATTGAGGAGCAGTGTTGTCACTGTAGGACAGGAAGTGACCTGGTACTACAAACCTACTCATCCTTATATCATGGGAGGTGTTCTGTAGTTCACAGAATAAAATGGGAACAATACAAACTGTTAACAGTGAGCAGAGACGGCGAGCACAGGAAGTTGGCACACTGGACCTCTGAAAGCAGGGCCGTCCTTATAATGGAAGTTACCAAGGAGGTATCTCTTTGGGTCACCTGTAGGGGAGGGCAGGCGGAGCGGCATGGCTGCACAATGCACCTGCCGCCCCCTTCCTGGCAGAGCGTCCCAGGTTTCTAAGCCAGCAGCACTCAGTAAAATAGGACAAATTATTTCTGGCTGATGGGGAGTTAAATCTTCCATCTGTTGCACTGCTATCTGACTCTTCTGGGTGTGTTGAATAGCATGTTCCCGCACTGCTCAGGTAGCATGATCGCTGTTAGGGCTCATTCACACTGGAATCGGCCCGCATGTACAGCTCCGTGCTGCGTGCACGGCCGTATCGGGCAGCTCCTGGGAAGGACAGGTGCTGCGTGCTATTAGTACGCAGCCTCTGTCCTTCTCTATGGGATTACGCAGCTGTACGCCCCCCTACGCTCACCTCAAGTGCAGGTTCGTAGGGGTGCGTGTTTCCTGGCTCGAGCGCAGACAGGATCCATCCTGTCAGCGTACCAGTATGCTCACCCGCACGGACGTGTAGGGCGGCGTACGGCTGCGTCCTCCCATGGAGAAGGATGGGGGCTGCGTACTAATCACACGCAGCACCTGTCCTTCCCGGGAGCTGCCCGATACGGCCGTGCACGCAGCAGAGAGCTGTACGGGCCGGCCGATTCCAGTGTGAATGGGCCTTTACCGTGAGCAGCATGTGGAGGGGCATGTTGGACCAGTGGAGATACGGGCTGCTGCCTTGTGTGTAGAGCAGCGAGCGGTCTGACTCCCCAGCGTGCTGCCACCACAAAGTATTCATACTCTTGCTGCAGCACATGCTACCTGATCAAAAGAAAAATACCAGCACATGTATTACTGCATAGGAAGCTTGAGTGCAGTCAGGGCTATCTTTAACATTGATTGGACCCTGGGCAAACATTTTCTTGGGCAGCCCCTACCCGCCACATCCTGACCCACCCCCATCATGCAATGCAGAGCAGATAGGAGGAGACATCAGAGGAAGACGTAACCCTGTGTGAGACATCACATGGTAAAGCTACGCGGTGTACAGAAGGGAAGGAACAACCGATCGCACAGTAAACAGAACAATGCCACGTGTGTCTCTTTTGCGGGCTAAAGGGGCAGCTGCTTTGGGCCCCACAACCGTGACTGGGCCCAGGGCAACTGCCCCTTTTGCCCTGCGTTAAAGACAGCCCTGAGTGCAGTACAGTCATGAATGAAGATGGTTCAAACGGGCTTTCAATGCAATTGTTCTTTCTCTGTAGAGAAGCAGCTAAAGGAAAACGATATGAAGTTGGATGAAGACGCCTTGCAGCATTTGGAGGCAGTCGTTGATGCTGTTAAAGAATTGGTAAGAATTTTTGTTTTTAATTTTTCAAGCGGAACTGAACACTGGAAGCTGAGCCACCCCCCAATAAAGACATGCAGGGACTAGTCACCAGTCTTGCCTATGGTCTCCTTACACAGCCTCCATTACTCTTCTTCCATTACTAACTTACCATGTCTGGTTCTACACTATCAATAGTCGGAAAATAAATCCCCAGCACTCCAATGTTTGCTCTACCACTCCGTCTTTATAGGCTGCACCATCCGCAGGCACTGCATCACCTACCTATGGGTTCACATAGGTCAGGAGTGTGATGGGGCTTATATGCATTTGTTCTACACTATGTCTCGGTGTAGAGGCAGCCATCTTGGTAAAAGCATGGCTTTGCTTCCTCATATCAGAGCCTCAAGTAAAGAGAACAGTGAGCAGCACAGTAGTGAAATTACTGAATCTACCTCTCGAGAATAGCAGTCAAAGGCAGCAGTGCGGAGGTCTGTTTTAACCCTTTCGCTGCCAAGCCCTCCGGAACATTTTTCAAATCAGCTGATATGAGATAGACAACAGATGCATTTTGTTGCATTTCATATTTAATTTTGTCCCAATTCAGGAAGACATTAGAAGGGCTACACGTGAGCTTCTGGAAGCGGAGACAATCGAAAACAGCAAACTTCGATACAAAGTCACGCATCTGCCCGGAATGATATCAAAGGAAATAGAAGGTAATGTTTAAACAGTAATAGTATTTTTTTTTGTTTTCTGGATAGAGTGAGTAAGGGTTCCAACATCTTTCAGGTTTTTATTGCTGTTTATGACTTTTCAAGTATATTTCCCATCACTTCCTGTCCCTTTGACACCAGGACTAGGAACATAGAAGAGATACGTCAGAAAAAGACAAAGTGGTTCATAAAGACTGCCCCTTTTTTATTTTTTTCCAAGCATCAACTACTGTTTCGAAAAATAATAATTTTTATTAGGGATGCACCGATACCGGTATTTCGGTACCGATATTTTTTTCCAGTACTCCCCGATACCAAATACCGAGTACCGGAAGTCCCATTCAGGAAGCCAGGCGGCGTGTAATGACTCGCCACCTTGCTTCCCGATTAGCATGGAAGCTATCCCATGCTTCTCGTCACAGGTGACGAGAAAGCATTGAGTTGGCTTTCTGGCCAATCAGGAAGCCAGGTGCTGTGTAATGATGCGGCGCCCGGCTTCCCAATTAGCCCGGAAGTGAGTTGATGAGGGCTGTGTCATTACACTGCGCCTGGCTTCCTGATTGGCCAGCTTCTGACCAATCAGGAAGCCGGGCAGCGCTTCATTACAAGTTGTACCACTAGGACAGGAAGGACAGGATTTTTGAAAGCTTCTCTATTTGTTAAGCTGGATATACATGCTTATATTTTCTTTGTTCAACTTGTGGGCTGAATGAAGAAACTATAACAGATTCTTCCATCAACTCTTATGAGTGTTCATGGACCAATACCCCACTGTTTGCATTGTATTCTGACAGTGGCCGGCTGCTGTCAGATTACCCAAATGGGGCTAGCAGTTGATTGGTTACTATCTCCGTTCTGACAAAAAATTTCCAACCGTCTCCTTTGATCAGCTGATCAAGGCATGCCAGGCAGAACGGTGCTGATAGTGGCATGCACTGTGTGAATTTTGTTCCTGTTCATTCTGGATGGAATTCGTCCTGTGTATAACCGGCTTTCTGTCTTCTTTGAAAAAATGAAGAGGCAAAATGTCACCAGCACACCGGAAAAACTGGGCAAATAAACAGTTACATAGTTACATCCCAGATAGCAAGGATAACTTGCCACAAACTTGTGTCAGGGTTAAATTGTAATTCTTGTTAACTTGCTGCACACATTCCTGGCAAGTTGTAGACTTGCAGAACACTTGCAGCACAAGTTCTAGTTGACACTTTTTGAATTTGTAGCAAATTTGCTTGGCAGGTCTACAGCAAGAGTCCTGCAGGTCTTAGCAAGAGCTCTGCAAGCTCCCTGGTCTGGAGACTTGCAATGCAGACTTGCTGTAACTGTGCAACAAAATTGTGAAGCTTGGCAAGTCTGCAATAGTTTAGCAAGTCATTTTCAAACTTGCAGCTCAATTACTTGCTATCTGGGATAGTATTTGAGGTTGAATAAAGACACAGGTTCATCAAGTTCAACCTATTGTGTGTATGTTTTTATTGACGCATTTTGTCACAATGGTAGCAACTAGGGATGTACTGATACTAGTATCCGTATTGGTGCCGATACAGAGTATTTGGGCAATTACTTGTACTTTCCCAAATTCTCCCGATACCTATCCCGATATCGGAACTTCCGGTATCAGGACGCCGGGTAGCGAGTCATTACACGCTGGCCGGCTTTCAGATTGGCTGAGAAGCCGACTCCATGCTCCCTCGTCACCAGGGAGCATGGAGCTGGCTTCCCGGCCAATCAGGAAGCCAGGGGGCGGATAATGACTCGCCACCCGGTTTCCTGATTGGCCAGGAAGCCGGCTCCATGCTCCCTCGTCACTTAATGAAGAGGGAGCATCGTCACTTAATGAAGAGGGATCATGGAGCCGGCTTCCCAGTAAATCAGGAAGCAGAGCGGTGAGTCATTACACACCACCCAGTTTCCTTAATGGGACTTCCAGTATCAGTATTCGATATTGGCGAGTACCGAAAAAAAAATATCGGTACTCGTACTTGATACCGGAAAAACAGTATCGGTACATCCCTAGTAGCAATGTTTCAGAGCTTTGCAGGGTCCCCTTCATCAGGCTCAGTTTGGTCATATCTATGGGAGATAGATGGATAGGTTGTGGTAGAGATTTCCAGAGGCGAGCATGGGAGGAGTTGATGAGGGAGCTGGAAAGCAGGTATGTTAGTAAGTTGATTTTTTTTTTGGTTCCTGTTATCCTTAGCTGCGGTCACAAGTGCTCGTGAGTCTGTCTCCTCAGAGATGCTGCAGTTACAGAATGAACTGAGAAGTATAACCTTGGAACTGGAAAACACTGAGAAGAAGCAACTGGATTTTGAGAAACAAAATTCTTCTCTTGGGTAAATTTGCCTTCTGGTTTTTTTTTTTTCAAACAGTCAAGACTGGCAATTTAAAAAAAAAATCAAAAACATATTCTGACAGAAGTTTGTTTTGAAAACCAAGTCCTTATAGGGCAAGAAAGAATCCCATGGCTGATTTATGGGGAAAGCTAAATTATTTGGGAACCATACAGAGAATTCTTCTGCTCTAATATCATCTGGATGTTTTCGCATCTTGGATGTAACTTTTCACCCTCTATTCTCCAAAAGTCTTGTTTGTGGCATGTGCATGGACGTGCTTATATTTATTTTTCAAATTCTTTAAAGTGACACTAAGCTCAGAAGTTAAATCTTAAAAATGCATTCAAGTACCTTAACTACTACCAAAAATGTACCTTATTTGTGTATCACTCGGCTGTAGATCCTCAAATCATCTCTGAATTGGTGCTGACAGTGTCCTTCCTTCTGGAGGGGGGCTACTTTTGTTCCCCATGGTCCCTGTGATAGTAGCGGACCAAAGACAGTCAGGCTTGGTAGGAAAGCGCTAAGTGATGCTGGATCTCCTCAGGCAGGATAAGAAGGAGGCTTTATCTGACTTGCTGCAGCTTGTAATGCACACTGTTAGAAGCTCATGCTGTGCAGTGAAATCAGAGTAAGTAATGTCAGCCCAGGAGAGAAGCCTGTGGAAGACTGAAGGTAAGGCTGGAGTTCAGCTTCATTGGCATTATTCCTCACATGTTATTTAACAGTTTAGAAATGTAGCTGCTTCCATTCAACAATGTTGTTTGTATTAGACTGGGCGCACTGCATGGTACAGGAATTGTGTCTGTTATAGGATTCAAGGAAGAACACTTTGGGATGAACATGAAAAAGCAGTTGATCTGCTCAACCAGCAGATGGCAGACAAGGCCAATCAAAGCATGCGTGTGAACCAGACTCACAGCAAGCGGAAGGAGGCTGAAGAAGCTGTCATTGAGTATCAGCACAAAACTGAAGATCTAGCTGAGGATATGGTCATTGAAAGAAAACAATTCACTGAAGAGAAGGAAAACCTAGAAACTCAGGTGTGTCTTGTCACACTATAAATCTCTCAATCTGCTGGTCATTCTAATGGTACTTTTTGTGTCTAGGATATTTTTCCTATAAATACATTAATTCAGAATGTATTACAATTCATTCCATATATGCTGAGAGTCCAACATCAGGCACAATGAACTTACCCAGGTTCAGGCAGTTATAGACTCCTGTCATGCTACATACTGCAGTTGGGGGAGATACACCCTCCACTGTACTAGAGCTGCAGCTAACGATTATTTTCAAAATCGATTAGTTAGCCGATTATTAAGTTCGATTAATCAGTTAATCTACTAGTTTGTATTGAGATTGTAGTCCATCACAGGAGCAAGCTTGGAGCGGTGGAAAAAATAGTGTGGTGTGCAATATAGTGAAAAGGAAAGTGTAAAATTATACAGCAATGAATGCAGAATTGCACCGGCTATAGAGGACTACAAATCCCAGCAATAGTACATTATACAGCGCAATGCAGAATATCACCAGCTATAGAGGACTACAACAAATCCCAGCAATAGTACATTATAGCTGGTGGAATTCTGCATTGCGCTGTATAATGTACTATTGCTGGGATTTGTAGTCCTCTATA
>NW_017306288.1:1463065-1472173 GCF_000935625.1 Nanorana parkeri
TTTAAAATTAGCGGTCATCAGCGGCTTGTGAGCCGCTGATGACAGCTATTAATTTAAAGGGGACAGTCTGCTGAACAGTTCTACTATAAGCTGATGGTCGCTAGTAGAACTGTAAATGCCAGGTCCGTACGACGTACTGAGCTGGCCAGCTGGAAGCACTTTTGTAGCTCCGTACGACGTACGTCCTTGGCAGCGAAAGGGTTAATCCCTATGAGATAGACAACAGATGCATTTTGTTGCATTTCATATTTAATTTTGTCCCAATTCAGGAAGACATTAGAAGGGCTACACGTGAGCTTCTGGAAGCGGAGACAATCGAAAACAGCAAACTTCGATACAAAGTCACGCATCTGCCCGGAATGATATCAAAGGAAATAGAAGGTAATGTTTAAACAGTAATAGTATTTTTTTTTGTTTTCTGGATAGAGTGAGTAAGGGTTCCAACATCTTTCAGGTTTTTATTGCTGTTTATGACTTTTCAAGTATATTTCCCATCACTTCCTGTCCCTTTGACACCAGGACTAGGAACATAGAAGAGATACGTCAGAAAAAGACAAAGTGGTTCATAAAGACTGCCCCTTTTTTATTTTTTTCCAAGCATCAACTACTGTTTCGAAAAATAATAATTTTTATTAGGGATGCACCGATACCGGTATTTCGGTACCGATATTTTTTTCCAGTACTCCCCGATACCAAATACCGAGTACCGGAAGTCCCATTCAGGAAGCCAGGCGGCGTGTAATGACTCGCCACCTTGCTTCCCGATTAGCATGGAAGCTATCCCATGCTTCTCGTCACAGGTGACGAGAAAGCATTGAGTTGGCTTTCTGGCCAATCAGGAAGCCAGGTGCTGTGTAATGATGCGGCGCCCGGCTTCCCAATTAGCCCGGAAGTGAGTTGATGAGGGCTGTGTCATTACACTGCGCCTGGCTTCCTGATTGGCCAGCTTCTGACCAATCAGGAAGCCGGGCAGCGCTTCATTACAAGTTGTACCACTAGGACAGGAAGGACAGGATTTTTGAAAGCTTCTCTATTTGTTAAGCTGGATATACATGCTTATATTTTCTTTGTTCAACTTGTGGGCTGAATGAAGAAACTATAACAGATTCTTCCATCAACTCTTATGAGTGTTCATGGACCAATACCCCACTGTTTGCATTGTATTCTGACAGTGGCCGGCTGCTGTCAGATTACCCAAATGGGGCTAGCAGTTGATTGGTTACTATCTCCGTTCTGACAAAAAATTTCCAACCGTCTCCTTTGATCAGCTGATCAAGGCATGCCAGGCAGAACGGTGCTGATAGTGGCATGCACTGTGTGAATTTTGTTCCTGTTCATTCTGGATGGAATTCGTCCTGTGTATAACCGGCTTTCTGTCTTCTTTGAAAAAATGAAGAGGCAAAATGTCACCAGCACACCGGAAAAACTGGGCAAATAAACAGTTACATAGTTACATCCCAGATAGCAAGGATAACTTGCCACAAACTTGTGTCAGGGTTAAATTGTAATTCTTGTTAACTTGCTGCACACATTCCTGGCAAGTTGTAGACTTGCAGAACACTTGCAGCACAAGTTCTAGTTGACACTTTTTGAATTTGTAGCAAATTTGCTTGGCAGGTCTACAGCAAGAGTCCTGCAGGTCTTAGCAAGAGCTCTGCAAGCTCCCTGGTCTGGAGACTTGCAATGCAGACTTGCTGTAACTGTGCAACAAAATTGTGAAGCTTGGCAAGTCTGCAATAGTTTAGCAAGTCATTTTCAAACTTGCAGCTCAATTACTTGCTATCTGGGATAGTATTTGAGGTTGAATAAAGACACAGGTTCATCAAGTTCAACCTATTGTGTGTATGTTTTTATTGACGCATTTTGTCACAATGGTAGCAACTAGGGATGTACTGATACTAGTATCCGTATTGGTGCCGATACAGAGTATTTGGGCAATTACTTGTACTTTCCCAAATTCTCCCGATACCTATCCCGATATCGGAACTTCCGGTATCAGGACGCCGGGTAGCGAGTCATTACACGCTGGCCGGCTTTCAGATTGGCTGAGAAGCCGACTCCATGCTCCCTCGTCACCAGGGAGCATGGAGCTGGCTTCCCGGCCAATCAGGAAGCCAGGGGGCGGATAATGACTCGCCACCCGGTTTCCTGATTGGCCAGGAAGCCGGCTCCATGCTCCCTCGTCACTTAATGAAGAGGGAGCATCGTCACTTAATGAAGAGGGATCATGGAGCCGGCTTCCCAGTAAATCAGGAAGCAGAGCGGTGAGTCATTACACACCACCCAGTTTCCTTAATGGGACTTCCAGTATCAGTATTCGATATTGGCGAGTACCGAAAAAAAAATATCGGTACTCGTACTTGATACCGGAAAAACAGTATCGGTACATCCCTAGTAGCAATGTTTCAGAGCTTTGCAGGGTCCCCTTCATCAGGCTCAGTTTGGTCATATCTATGGGAGATAGATGGATAGGTTGTGGTAGAGATTTCCAGAGGCGAGCATGGGAGGAGTTGATGAGGGAGCTGGAAAGCAGGTATGTTAGTAAGTTGATTTTTTTTTTGGTTCCTGTTATCCTTAGCTGCGGTCACAAGTGCTCGTGAGTCTGTCTCCTCAGAGATGCTGCAGTTACAGAATGAACTGAGAAGTATAACCTTGGAACTGGAAAACACTGAGAAGAAGCAACTGGATTTTGAGAAACAAAATTCTTCTCTTGGGTAAATTTGCCTTCTGGTTTTTTTTTTTTCAAACAGTCAAGACTGGCAATTTAAAAAAAAAATCAAAAACATATTCTGACAGAAGTTTGTTTTGAAAACCAAGTCCTTATAGGGCAAGAAAGAATCCCATGGCTGATTTATGGGGAAAGCTAAATTATTTGGGAACCATACAGAGAATTCTTCTGCTCTAATATCATCTGGATGTTTTCGCATCTTGGATGTAACTTTTCACCCTCTATTCTCCAAAAGTCTTGTTTGTGGCATGTGCATGGACGTGCTTATATTTATTTTTCAAATTCTTTAAAGTGACACTAAGCTCAGAAGTTAAATCTTAAAAATGCATTCAAGTACCTTAACTACTACCAAAAATGTACCTTATTTGTGTATCACTCGGCTGTAGATCCTCAAATCATCTCTGAATTGGTGCTGACAGTGTCCTTCCTTCTGGAGGGGGGCTACTTTTGTTCCCCATGGTCCCTGTGATAGTAGCGGACCAAAGACAGTCAGGCTTGGTAGGAAAGCGCTAAGTGATGCTGGATCTCCTCAGGCAGGATAAGAAGGAGGCTTTATCTGACTTGCTGCAGCTTGTAATGCACACTGTTAGAAGCTCATGCTGTGCAGTGAAATCAGAGTAAGTAATGTCAGCCCAGGAGAGAAGCCTGTGGAAGACTGAAGGTAAGGCTGGAGTTCAGCTTCATTGGCATTATTCCTCACATGTTATTTAACAGTTTAGAAATGTAGCTGCTTCCATTCAACAATGTTGTTTGTATTAGACTGGGCGCACTGCATGGTACAGGAATTGTGTCTGTTATAGGATTCAAGGAAGAACACTTTGGGATGAACATGAAAAAGCAGTTGATCTGCTCAACCAGCAGATGGCAGACAAGGCCAATCAAAGCATGCGTGTGAACCAGACTCACAGCAAGCGGAAGGAGGCTGAAGAAGCTGTCATTGAGTATCAGCACAAAACTGAAGATCTAGCTGAGGATATGGTCATTGAAAGAAAACAATTCACTGAAGAGAAGGAAAACCTAGAAACTCAGGTGTGTCTTGTCACACTATAAATCTCTCAATCTGCTGGTCATTCTAATGGTACTTTTTGTGTCTAGGATATTTTTCCTATAAATACATTAATTCAGAATGTATTACAATTCATTCCATATATGCTGAGAGTCCAACATCAGGCACAATGAACTTACCCAGGTTCAGGCAGTTATAGACTCCTGTCATGCTACATACTGCAGTTGGGGGAGATACACCCTCCACTGTACTAGAGCTGCAGCTAACGATTATTTTCAAAATCGATTAGTTAGCCGATTATTAAGTTCGATTAATCAGTTAATCTACTAGTTTGTATTGAGATTGTAGTCCATCACAGGAGCAAGCTTGGAGCGGTGGAAAAAATAGTGTGGTGTGCAATATAGTGAAAAGGAAAGTGTAAAATTATACAGCAATGAATGCAGAATTGCACCGGCTATAGAGGACTACAAATCCCAGCAATAGTACATTATAAATAGGGCTGCTCAGATGTAAGCGCTAGGGACGCCCTAATACCGATACTAGTATTGGTATCGGTGTCGATACCGAGAATTTGGGCAAGTACTCATACTCACACAAATGCTCTGATACCTTCCAAGATGTCAGAGGACCGACAGTGCTGTAGGGGAACATGGAGCCGGCTTCCCGGGCAATCAGGAAGCCAGGAGGCGAGTAATGACTGGCCTCCAGGCTTCCTGATTGGCCAGGAAGCCGGCTCCATGCTGATTGGCTGGGAAGCTGGCTTCCCGGGAGATCAAGAAGCGGAGCGGCATTGTCATTACCCGTTGCACGGCTTCCTGATTGCCCAGGAAGCCGGATCCATGCCAGTGGAAGCACCGGTATTGGTACTCGGTATCGGCAAGTACCGACAGCAAGATATCGGTACTTAATACCTGAAAAAAACAGTATCGGTGCATCCCTAGTAAACGTTGCAGGTCTCATAGAGTCCAGTGCTACAGTTGTGTCTCTACCTCCTTCCCCCCCAGGCTGTTCACACAACACCCAGCCCCAGGATTTATTTTTTTAATGGCCTGGAGGAGAGGTAGGCAGAAACACAACCGTAGTGCTGGAATCTATAAGACCTGCAATGCTTGCATCCAAGAGGGCCAGAAGTTCTGAATAGGGAAATTGTTGATTTACATATCAGGGGAAGTACATCTCCCACTGTACTTCTGGCCCTTTTGGATTTATTTTGTTAATGGCCTGGAGGAGAGGTAGGCGGAGACACAACCGTAATGCTGGAGTCTATAAGAACTGCAACGATTACATCCAAGAGGTCCAGAAGTACAGTGGGGGGTGTTCTTCCCCTGACATGTAAACCAACAATTTCACTATTCAGAATAAAGCCAGCATGATACGGGGTTGCTTTTGTGGGAACGGAATCTGTAACTACTTTAACCCGAGTAAGTTTATTTTCTCCGGAGTTAGGCTTCAAGGGGCTGTCTTGATGAGGTTTAAGCTTGTGTCAATTGTGTCTTTTAAAATCATTCAGAATTTGCAGCTGACCTCCTGCAAGCAAATTCAGCAAAACTGATGCAAATAGAAAGCCTGTTGACACAGACCCTTAAAAGATGACCTGTCATGCTAGGCAACATTTCCATCAGATCAGGCTGTTCAATAGCTCGTCCAGGTTGGACTTCCAAATCTAATTTCACAGATGTGTAGGTTATAGATATTTTCTTTCACCTTCACCAGGGCTGAAATTGTGCATTTTCCAATACTTTAATGTATAAAATGAATCACCTTTTTTAATTTTTGGTCTGCACTGAGTTTTATGTCTGTCTTGCCATATATGTATATTTTTGTAAAACAAAAGTGAATAAATTGTACTGACCATAAGATGCTTGTAAGTGCCTTTTATCTATACTGAGCCTTATCTGCTACCCAGATTTTAGAAACACAAAGGAAGACGGAATCCCAGGATGCCAGAAATGAAGAAAAGAAGTTATACCTTAAGCAGCGGAGATCAGTACTGTTTGATGTGGAGGAGAGAGTTAATAGTGAGAAAGAGGTAAGTGGGAATAAAAGAAAATCAGCTGATTCCCCCATCCACGCTAACAGCATGGATGAAGGATTCTCCACTGCTGACTGTTGTATGCAGGCAGCCATGGCTGCATGAATACCGAAACAGTGACTGCATCTGATAGGATGCTGTCTCTGTTTGGCTGACGATTTTCGACCCTGCTCAGAGGATTTTTAAATTGACCTTTATCAAGCTGGTTGGTGCTTGCAATGTTGGCAGTTTAAGCAGAAATAAGCCAAATCCAGGCTGTCTATAGGGGACCATTGGGTTTGTGTTGATTGTCAAATGCAGATTGCTTTTAGGTGCATTCTGCATGTATTTGAGCTCAATTGGGAACACTTCTGAGATAATTCACAGTTCATTGACATGTTAATTTAAATTGCACTTGACTTTCTGTGTACTTTTGGTTGTTCTCCAGCATCCTAAGATGCTTCAACCTACTTCAAGCTTTTGCATACACATTGACTTGTGTAGAGAAAACAGCAAACAAAAGCACATGTACATGGGCGCTAATGCTGTGTATGTACAATTGAAAATATTCAAGCACCCAGCACAGTAATATGTGTTTAGCTGCAGTATAGTGTTTCCTTTTTTTTTTTCTTTTGGATAAAGTAGTGGGAAGTTGGAACATGTGCACCCCACCCCCACCCCCATCCCCCGCAGAGATTCACCCTCTGGGTTTGTCCTGGTGGCCCATGATCACTGGGACAGAGAGTGACAGGAAACCCAGAATTTTACAAAATTAGGAAGGAGAACAATATCTATAAGTCTGTCATGGCTGCTACTCACCTCAGATATGGCCCAGCATATACAGTTTACACCCGCTGTACACAGACATAGGGGTTGATTTCCTGAAGGCAAATAGACTGTTCCCTTTGCAAGAGAATTTTCCCTTAGCTAAGTGAATGATGTGAAAATTCAATTTGCAAAGAATACCCAGTCATGTGCTAGGGAAATAAAAATGTTTTAATTATTTTTGCTTGCACATGATTGGATGATGGAAGTTAGCACAGCTTCACTTCATTCACTAAGCTAAGGGTAAATTGCCTTGCTAATTGAACAGCCTATTTGACTTAGTAAATCAACCCTCATAGAATCTACTTCCCTGATAAACGTCCAGTCGAAAGCAAAAAGCACAACACTCCAAAGTATCCTTTATTAAAGTTCTAAGTTATACAAAAAAACAAGCACCACTTGAAGCCTTTCAGCCAGAAAGTCATATCTCTCCGCTTGTACACTGAATCTGCCAAAAACAGCGACACTACTCCTACGGCCTACGCTTTTTCTTTTGTGACGTGGACCAGAAAAGGTGAACATTTTTATGCACAACAGAATCCCCAGACATTCTATTATTCAAATGTGTTGATGCAGCTTTTTATGGAGCATGGAGGGAATTAGGGATGCACAGATACGGGTTTTTCAGTATCGAGTGCGAGAACCGAATGTTTTTTTCCGGTACTTGCCGATACGGAATATGGAAGTTCCATTATGGAAGCCAGACGGCATGTAATGACTCGCCACCCGGCTTCCCGATTAGCAGGGAAGCCATCTCCATGCTCCTTCGTCACCAGGTGACGAGGGAGCATGAAGCCGGCTTTCTGGCCAATCAGGAAGCTGGGGGGCGGGTAATGACTCGCCGCCCGCCTTCCTGATTGACCAGTTTTCTGACCAATCAGGAAGCTGGGCGGTGAGTCATTACACGCTGCCTGGCTTCCTGATTGGCCGGGAAGCCGGCTCCTTGCTCCCTGTGATGAGGAAGCATGGAGCTGGCTTCCTGCCCAATCAGGAAGCCAGGTAGCGTGTAATGACTCGTCGCCCGGCTTTCTAATACCGGAAGTTCCGGTATCGGGCTAGGCATCAGGAGCATTTGGGCGAGTATGAGTATTGGTATCGGTGCATCCCTACAGGGAATATGTCCTCTAAATAAATTACCTTGAGACCTTCTAGAACAAGAAGTCTTTTGGATTTTTACACTTTGCTTTAGGATACTGCAAGGGTAAATTATAGATCGCATATTTATTTGCACATTACATATCTGTTTTGCATATTTCCTTTTTTGTATATATTTGCGATTGTTTTTCTCATTTTACTGTTGCATTTATATGTACGCCGCTATTCGTGTGTATAGTCGTTTTATAATGCACATTTTGCAAATAGTTTCCTCTCCCAGGTAGCTGGTGGGTTGGGTATTTTAGGCAGATTTAGTATATGAGTGGATAGCTATGACTAAGACCAATTTTGGGCTGAGTTGCTTGTTTTTATGTATCACACGGAACATTAACGAAGGATACTTTGAAAGATAGTAACATCCTCCAATGGGGATTCCGGTTCTAGTGAAAACTGTCTGAGTGTATTTCCCCCCAAGTTAGAGCAATATCCTTTAACTTCCTGATGTTGCTCTGGGACAGGAAGTCAAGGGAAATGACTCCAGCTTGAAGGGAATGGGACACAGAGAGACAAAATAAAAATGACATGGGGTTTACCCATTCAATACGAATCCAAAAATCGGATGGCTTTGAATATATTTTATTAAATGTTATTATACAAAAAATGCTTGCCATCAGAAATACAAGTTATTGTGTTTTACAGAATGTATCATCCCTGAAAAATAAGATTTTACTTCTTCAAGCTTCACATGGAAGACTAACGAATAAACTAGACCTTCAGAAAAAACAGTCTTTGGATTTGTCCAACAAAATGTGAGTGTGTACATTGGGCAGTGCGTGTTGTGTTTGTACAATGCTTTCTAATGTAACCCACCAAAATCCAATGTGGTATTGCATTCGACCTGGAAAAACAATAAATTAATAACAATTGTTCTTGCCCCTCATTCACACAGAATGAATGTACATTCAGTTTTCTTTTTTTTTTAAGCATGTATATCTTTATTGTTTTGCACAAAACATACAATGACTTAAGAGATCAGCGGACATCAAACAGTGGTGTACAGCCGTACAACCCAAGTAATTATGCCATCTATACATACAATATAGGTTCATTAATATCTTGAACATGTTACTCTGATGACAAAATCAGTAGCCGCCTAATGCAATTAAAGTCTTTTCCCCATAGTTCTCCTTAGGGTAACGGGAGGACACAAACTAGCGTCCTCTCGTCACCCTAGGCTCAGTATACCCCGCGCTGTAGCTCGTGGTATACTGAGATGCCGCAGCTGAAGCGACAATTGTGCCGGGATCCGCCCAGCTGCGTGACTGTCAGCTGGCTCTGCCTATCTAGAGGCAGAGCCAGCTGTACCCGCCCCCTCCCCCCCGCCCCCCCCCCCCCCCCCACCGCCTCCTCCTTACTACTTCTCCCCGCGTCCCTGTGCCGTTC
>NW_017306288.1:1472302-1503106 GCF_000935625.1 Nanorana parkeri
GCCCGTCAGCGCTGGCGGAGCGGGCAGGGGGGAATCCATCCCCTCCCCTGTCACGGCACAGAGCCGTGACAGGATCGAGAGGTGAGCGAACGCTGGTATGTGTTTGCTCACCTCCCGATCTACTGAGCCGACCTGTGACAGTCTCATTGTCACAGGTCGGCTAGAACTATGAGGTGAGTGAAAAGCACTTACCTCATCGTTCTCCTTTAACACATGAAGTAGTTGAAAGTCAGTTTTGTTTTTATTAAAGACCAAAAACAATATACAAAAAACAAAACATATTAGCAAATAATAACATCAAAAATATATACAAAAGGACATATACCTATAATTCAGGTTTTGCTACATAGGTAAATAAAATGGCAGATTAATAAAAAAATACATTTTTGCAGCGACCGACCTCCCAAAAAAAAAAGAGGGGGGAGGGCTCCCCTTCTATTCAGCTATAATTATCAGGGGATCATTAGAGATCATCCTCTTACCATGGAGTATACCACAGAGTCGGGATGAAAGATTGCATAAGTCTTTATTTGTTTTATTTATTTACTTTTTATTAAAGACCAAAAACAAAAAACAAAACGTTGTGAATTTTCATAAACGCATCCCTGGGACTTTGATGTGGGATCTTTGCAGAATGTTTTAGGACTTTTTTTGTGGGTTTAACTTATTATGTTCTCAAACATTATCCTTGTTTATTTTTTAGAGATATGCTAGAATTACGAATGATTGATCAAAAAGAGGATTTTAACAGAAAAAGTGATTCCTTAAAAGATAATATATCAAAGGTAAAATTGATTTAGATTTATTTAGATTTGATTGTGGCGGCATGCAGGTGTAATGAAAGTGGACCTATCAGTTATGGAAATAAATACAGACTATAGTATCTGAACTGAAAACCTTAGAGAGGAGTTACTGCACTTTTTTTTTCATTTTTTTTTAAATCAAATGTATATGTTTTCTGAGTAGTGGGCTGTCCTGTCTTGCAGCAGCAAATATACCATCTACCTTCTCTTGTGAGAGTCAGCAGGTTTGCTGTGCAACAGAAGCTTGCTTCTGAACTCTGCATTTGTAATGCATGGAACCAAGCAAATTGGATCTTTATTGTGCTCTCTATATGTAATAGTATGTAGGGATCTGCTATTAGCAAGGCACTGAGACAGGTGGACCATTGTAAATCCAAACATTTCCATAGCTATTACTTCATAATATAACCTCATTTTTTTTTTCTTTCATCACTAATGTTCAATAATAAACTAAAAGAGAACAGTGATGCCAAGCAAGTAGCTAAGGAAATGTATATTGGTTTGGACATATTTTTGTTAGCCAGGACTAACAAAAATAAATAAATACATAAGCTCGGTAAATACAAAATATTGGATACAAATATTATGTAATCAAGTTAGTAAGTGGAACTGTAGTCTTCTTGAAGAATTGGTAAAGCATTGTGTAGCCTCCACCTATACTGAAAAAAGGTGGATGTTTGTAGAACACAAAGAATTCTCACAGCAGTGAACCCATCCATCATCAGATGGGAAAAAACTGTTTTTAATAAGACAAAGCCAATCTCAAAGCAACATTCCTCTGCTTTGCTCAGTGTCCAACAAGACCTTATCCCATCCTAAGCCCTGATTAAGGGTGAGTGTTGAAACAGGTTGGCTGTTTTTTGCTTAAAGGAGAACTATGGGGGTTAGGGCTTTTCCCCATAGTTCTCCTTAGGGTAACGGGAGGACACAAACTAGTGTCCTCCCGTCACCCTAAGCTCATTATACCGCGAGCTACAGCTCGTGGTATACTGAGACGCCGCAGTATACCGCGAGCTACAGATAAAGTGGATCCCGACAATTATGTCTGGATCCGCCCAGCTGCGTTAGTGACAGCTGGCTCTGCCTATCTAGAGGCAGAGCCAGCTGTACCCGCCCCCTCCCCCGTCCGTTCCGCCAGTCAGCGCTGGAGGATCGGAGCGGGGAGGGGGGAATCCAGCCCCTCCCCTGTCACGGCAGAGAACCGCGACAGGATCGAGAGGTGAGCAAACGCCGGTATGTGTTCGCTCACCTCCCGATCTACTGAGCCGACCTGGGACAGTCTCATTGTCACAGGTCGGCTAGAACTATGAGGTGAGTGAAAAGCACTCACCTCATAGTTCTCCTTTAATCGATTTATGAACAATTTAAAGGCATGTTTGAACTCTTTCACCTTTTGGTTTATCCCCTTTATTTCTGAACATTAAGTCACTTCTGGTTACCCCACAAGGGTGGCCTGTCTTGTTTGGGAGCTGCCAGTGAGCTCATTTGAAAACGTTCCGGCAACTGGACAATTTGAGTGAGCACAGTGCCTCTTAAATGTGTTCCTTTGTCAAGATTCTGACTCTAACCACCTGGGAGTTTTGGGTGCTCATTCCAGCCCCTTTCCTGCTGCATTCTCCATAATATGAAATTAAAAAATATCAAACAGAGATAGTGGGAAGTCCTTATAACGGCCACAGCAGGTGTACAGACCTTGGGACTCAGCGTGGAGAATTCACCAATAGAGTCCTTGTCAGATGTAAGAAATTGAAGGTGGTTTAATTTCCCAACATCTACTAAAAGATCAAACAGGAGTTTTAGGTAGACTTACACTTTAAGTATTAGAATGAGTGTCTCCTGTTCAGGAAGAATTATTGTTCCCTGTAGTCACAGTATCAAAACAAGTGAAAAAAATAAAAGCCTAACCTTTTAAAGTGAGGGAAAAAATGTTTATGTTCAAGATGAGTTCAAAAGATTTGTCAAAGGTCAGTTTTACATCTATTTCAATAAAATAGATAAAAGATCTAACTATGGAAAATATTTCAGCATCCATGAGCTTTCTTCTAAACCAATGTGACATTTACAATTTATAGACTGAACTTTGCAGTGAGGTTTCATAGTGGCATTTTATCCTTTAATATGGGTTCAGCTGAGACCTGTGTGTGTCATCCTGAGTGTTCCCATAGACCTGAGATAACCATTGCCCGATCCAGCTGGGAAACAATTTTATCGGCCTGATTCCCTAAAGGGCAGAATGAGTTTGCACATCTTGTTTTGGCCTGTTTTCACATGCTAATGTTTAATTTTTTTAAATTTTTGTATTTGACTCGATTCACTTAACTATAATGGCATCCATAACTATGATGGCACCTTGATGACCTCATGTTATTTATTTTTTTTGCACACAAAAAATAAATGCAGAAACCATTTGTTTGCAAATTAGAAAATGTTGAGTGCTCATGCTTCATGCACATTATGTCGTGGATTGCCTGATGTAGGCAGCAAACGTTATCAGCAGACACAACTTTGCATCATATTAAAGTGTGCAAAAAGGTGATGAATAAGCTTTGTACATGCAAAAGGTCAAGCAATTTTTTAATATATTTGTACCTTACAATGTAGTGATTCAGGGCCTATGTGTATTGACACACTAGTTGCTGTATATACACTTAGTATCATAGGACCTGGGGTCAACCAGGCACCCTTTACATGTGATCTAATGTCACACACCAAGCCCATTGTCAGCGATGTAACTGCGCTGAGAAACTCTGCAGTTGATTATTATAAAATAAGAAGCTGTGCAATCCCAAATTATCAACTTTGTCACCTCTCTTTATACTGGGAGAGCATTTTATACAAAGCAGTGTTTGAAACCTGTTACATTTTTGAGTCTACATCCACCATACCATGCTGTCTGACTGTACAGCTTACAGAGGAAAAAACAGGGAACCTCATTGGCATCATGGTAGTTTTTTTTTATTTGTGGCTCAAACCTGCTCAACTATGACATGCTAAGGGGGTAGGGGTGGCACACAGGTCCTAATATTTTTTCCCCCCATATGTCTGACCTGAAAAACCAAAAAGTGTTTGTTTTTAAAAAAAAGGAAATAGTTTTAGAATTGCATCAGGGGTACGTTGTATGTCTAGTTTACATGTTAACATTGCGTAGTGCAGATTTCTTTAAATCCTCTTGTGGTTTTTTTTAATATAAGCTGGATGAGGAAATGAGTACAGCAGGGACACTACAGCAGTCTATGGCAGAGAGGCACAAAGCTTTGAAGCAGGAATACCAGGCTGCATCTGAGGAAGAAGACAGACAACATGCCATGAAGAAAGACACAGCACTGCAGTAAGGATTTTGGCTCATTCTGTAAAATTTTCTAAAACGCCAACCATTTCATAAAAAACGTACATTGCATGCTACATAAAGAGTGTATGACTTTAATTTTTATTCTCTCTCCATATTTTCTTCAAATGCCTCTGGGTTCATGAGTTGCATTAAAAACTTCCATCTTTATTAGTGCCCTGTCTAATATATTGCATGCGGTCATTCCTAATGTACACCAGGATGACTGCAGGGGGAATGTAGTGTCTACCTTTCAGTTTTCTGCTTTTGTTAAAGTTTGCATCTGAGGGGGATAAATAGAACAAGATGTGCTAGCCACTTCTAGAATATCCATCTCTTTGTTTCTGTACATTGTTATAAATTACAATTGCAAATAAATAGGAATAAAAAATACAATGGTAAGCAAACAAACTTCATGTAATCACAGAATCCCAGTACAATGTTAAGTTCCATCTATTATATTTTTTAAAGGATAGAATGAACCTGTAAGGGTGAAAACCCTTGGTGCCTGCACACTGCTCCTACTCCCATGTAGTGTATCCTGTCCCCCTAAAAAAACTAAAGTGTATTCAGCTTCTGGGAATAATATAGTTTATGAAAGATTAATTATGGTAGTTTTTGTATATTTTGCTAGTGGAACTCAGGAACCATCTGGGATTGGTAGCCCTGGGAGTGGAATATTTCCTAACAAGAGCTATAGATAGGTTATATATAGATTATTTTTTATTCTCTTTTTGTTATTATTTCTCAAAGGTTGGACAGATCCAGAGATCTTCTCAATGAGAAGCAGGAATTATTAGGGAAGATAAGACGGGAGCTGAAAGAAATGGATTTGGAGTCAGAAAGCCTGGTAGAGAGTATGCGGTAAGCCGTAGTAAGAGCACTTCAGCATCATGTGTAATAATTACATCATTTTCTTTTTTTACCTTGTCATTCTTTGATTTTCAGAGTCATCACAGAACAACTTGGTGCTCAAGTAGATGAATCTAAGGAAGACCTGGCAAATGAAAGACAGAAAAGGTTTAAAACTAGAATTTTATTTTATGTTCCCGTAGGAGAGACATACATTAGTGTTGGATTCTGCTAGACGTGTCACTGGTTGCTGTAGGCAGACACACAGCACCCAAACCCACTGATACCAGCCACATATATGTAAGCTAGACCATGCCTGCTCTCAGTAAAGCTGGCTTCACACGTTTCAGTCTGATAGTTCATTCTCCTTTAAGACAACCACACTACAGTCTAATTGAACATAAGTTTATTGTAGATTTACCAGCCATGATGTAATGGGAAGGCCAGCCAGTTCCTTAGCACAGCCCCCTCCCTCCTTCCATATCATGGCCCCCTTCTCTTCTTCTGAGAGTGTCTAATTACTTTCTGTGCTGGCCCAGCCTCTCTGACCGTCCCTTCACTTCCCTACATAATAATTTATGTAGCTGCATGGCGGGGGAGGGGGGGGGTGATGTAAAGCGTAATAGAGTGTCACTTGAGTAAAAGCTCTGAGTCTGCTGGGGCTGCTGCCATCACATCCAAGATGTCAGCACCCAGCAGCAGCCTCAGAGTTTTTGGATGTCTACACAAAGGAGGCTTTTACAGGTAAATAATAATCCTAAAATGCGTTAAACACACATATAATTATAACATTGTTATCCCAATATTTCCAGCGAGGGTGACTCATGTTAAACCCCACTGTTGTTCTCTTTGGTTGTGTTCATACTATGTTGGTGTGGGGGTGATGAGCCCCCACCTGATTGTAGGCCCCCTTGGGAATTTCCCTAGGGCAGTCGTGGAGTTATTTAATATATGGTCCATAACATGTGTGGTTAGCTTAAGCTTTGCCTCTCTGTCTGAGACAAGCCTGTCCTACCAAAATAAGAACAGATATTATTACATACTATTTATTTAAATCTAAATTAAAGCAGAACTATGGGGTAAGTGTTTTCCCCATAGTTCTCTTTAGGGTCACGGGAGGACATATACTAACCTCCTCCCATGACCCAAAGCTCAGTATATAGCGAGCTATTGCGATCAATAGAGCCGACCTGTGACAGGTTCTTTGTCACTGGTCGGCTCTAACTATGAGGATGAGTGAAGAACACTCACCTTAAAGTTCTCCTTTAAGAATAGTAAAGAAGTTATATTTCATTGCAATGTTTCTCTATCAACCTACAAGAGTTACAGAGTGTGTTTTGCTTTCCTTTTTAACCTAGAATGGCAATCCAAATTAAAAAAGATGAAGTGACAAAGGAGATGGAGCTGTGGAAACTGTTTGAGGAAACCATAATGAAAGAATTAAAACAAAGAATAACAACAGGACAAAATAAGAAAATGTACTTAACCACAGAGGTGAGGCCAGAAGAAGGTTACATCAGGGCTTATACCCACCATGAGATGTAGTGTATTGATATGTGTTTTGGAGCCCATTCAGACTAGTGAGTTGCAGTAACGTGCATCTTACTGTGTACTACTGCAATAAATGTTTATGTAGCAGTATACATGCGGTGTGGTTCACTGCCATTCATTTTGTATGACACCCCAACACACTTATAACAAAAAACACACCTGCATTATAGCTCACTAACCCTCGCAGATTTAAATGATCTGCGTGTTGTGGTGCGATGCATTGCCAAAAATAGTGCAGTGTTTATGTGTGCATTGAGGTGCATTGAGAACCCATTCTAAATAAATGTATTGTCTTAACACATTGCATGTCAACACAATAATAGTGCATTGGGTCCAAAATGCCGCATGCAGAACTTTTTCCACTGCACTGCAGTCTAACATATTAGTGTGATCAGGCTGTATGAAAAAGTAGATTTTCTCCTGTCAGTGCTAAAAAATGTAGCAAAATGCTTAACTTGTCTAGTCCAGAACAAGCCCTTAAAGAATCTGCAAAGCCCTATGTTTTTACCCATGTCCGCTGATGCTCCTGTAGGTTTTTACAATGGGAACACAGACATCCAAAAAATAATAATAGGTTTTGGCTGGAGTTGACCTTTATTTAACTTTATTTTTAAGTGCACCTTTCGAATGCACGTAAACACAGCGGTACCTTCATAATCTCTTCCATCAGCTGTTTCAAATGCACTCCTTCTATTCTCATAATGCGCAGACTAAAGACCATGAAAATGCCGCACACCACTCGTTCACCATCAATGTAGTTTATTCCATCCAACAGCCATCATGGCATAGGCCCACCTAGTAGCCTCCACCTGTAACGTGTTTCACCCTTATGGACTTAGCCTATATCATGGTGGCTGTTGGATGGAATAAACTACATGTATGGTGAACGAGAGGTGTATTTTCTTGGCCGGGGTTACTGCGAAGCGTGGACAGTTCCCAGCCTGCACATGCAGTGCACTTGGGTGACGTTGTGGGATGGATCAGTGAGATTCCCCTGTGTTCATACATATTGACTAAACTGCAATGGTAGTAATATTTAGATTTTGACTGAAGCAGCTTAGCCTACATCTCCATCTCTAACAACTCCCCTTGGCTGCTGACATAAAAGTTGCCAAGGCTGCCACAGGAAGGGATGAGGTGTCTGGGATGCAGACTGGCTTCACCTTCTCTGTACTGTGCTAGAGGCAAGACGGTGGCACTGGTGGGGGAATAACTGGATATCTAATGTTTTTTGTTCCAGTTGTTTATAAGCTGAATAATTACTATTTGCCAGGGGTTTCTGTGAACATTGGCAAAGGAAATATTTGCTTTAAATGCAAAGCAGAAAACCACTTTTGGTGGTAAGTGTCCCTCTCTAATCAGAAATATGTGAACAGACCCAGTCCAACCTTTATTTTAACCTTCCACTTGAAGTAGATCCTTTTTTCGAGAGTATAAGTTTGTGATACTACGGCTTTTTTGCTGCATATTTCTGTGCACCGTGTGCACTGATTTCAATGTGTTGACTGACTCATAAACTTGTGTTGTGAGAAGGAGCAGTAAAGCACAACCATTGTGTAGCACTACAGTGAATAAGGGTTTGTTGTCTGGATCATACCTGCATACACATCCAGCTTTACACAGATCATTTTTATACCATAAAAGAAAAAACTCAGATCCAACTCCTTCGATTTCTTGACTGATTTCATTTTATTCAAAGCAAAGCCCTAGGCAGTTTGGCAATAATTGCAGAAGATTCACATAGACACGTGTGTACGTAACATAGAACTAGTTTGATTTTAAGTATAATGCAAGATGATGGTGACTTGATGCATAGATACTGACCCAGTGTAATAATTCATAATTGTCCTGCATCTAGGGCAAACGTCTCCAGGCAGAAATTGAGAAATGGGACAAAGAGATCCGCAGTGTAACCAAGGAACTGGAAAAAGCAAGTAAAGAATATTTAAGTGAAGAAGAGAATCTCAATGAACAGATAAAGACACTGGAGGTGAGATCAGATGCTTACGTGAAGTCAGAGAGCACTGGTGAAAAAATCTTAAAGTGGAATTCCAGGCAAACCGCTAATTATACAACTGATATCCATATATGCTTAGTGTGATACTTGCCAAACAATTGGACTTTTGGCCAGTTGTTACTTAATTATCTTCAGGAAAGTTTACCCCTTACCCCAGCACCTTCCATACCATTCAGTATTTTAAAAAAAACAAAAAAAAAAGTTTTATTCACCTAAGCCCACCGTCGCGTGACCTTCCACAGCACCTCGTCTGGAAGTAAAGGTCGGTGATCCAACAGTGTGTCCAGGCCCGCCACTAACTGGTCTTATTGCTCCCCCCCCCCTGTTTTGATGTCATGGCACTTGTGTAGTATTCTAAAGTCAGTGGATCACTGCCGATGGACAGCCAATGGAAAGTGTTCCCATCATCCAGGCAGCGATGTGGCCCCCAGAGAAGGACGTTGCTATTACTTTTCAAAGAACACATACCTGCATAATTGGTGTTCTTTATATCTGGCTAAAATGAATCTTTAAAGGGAAACTTTAAATGCTTTGGATCTATTTTCTAATTTATGTATATTCGCTATGTATGTTTTCAACCTGATGTTTTGTATCTACTCTTTTACTATTTGTAAAAAATGATTGTTTCGCAAATAACCATTTAATACAGAGTGTACCTACAACACAAAAGTGTACGTTTTTTAAACGCAGAGCATAGCATAAGCTGCTTTCCTTTAGACTCTCTCTGATTGAAACCCCATAAAAAGCCATCTGAAGAATCGGACAGTAAAGGAGCAGCAGTAGAGTGATGAGTTTGCTTTGCTTTGCTCTCTCCTCCTCTCAGAATGTTCCTTGAAAGTTTATGTGAGCTGATTGGGTGCTAGTTCTCTCCCAACCCGAGTGCTGCTGTAGAAGAATGATATCAAAATCGATGAATCAACACAAGATTAACAGACCAGTAGGAGTTTTCTAAACCTAAAGCACTGCAGAAGCTGCTTTCCTTCAGACTCCATCTCAATTAGAGAGTGGAAGTCAGCAGGGTAGCACAAGTCACCCCACTAGCTCACTTCTAAATTTCAGCCTGAGCTCTGCAAACAACAAGACTTTTCTCAGCAAAGCAAACAACCACATGAAAATGAGCCAAGAGCCCCTCCTGCTGGCATGAAATGAAAATACCAAATATTCACATACAATATTTCATATTACTCTAACTAAAAATATTTTAAAGCTTTAAACACCTCAAAATCCTCTTATTTAGCATATGAAAATGCTAGTTGTCTGGCTGTCTCTGGCGTCAATAATTTAGGGTCACTGACCTACAATCAGTTTACAGATTAGAAAAGTGAGAGTGAAGTTTAATCTGTTTTGGAACATTTTTACTGGGTTAGTCATTCATAAAGTACTGAAGACATTGAATTAACATGACAGCCAGGGAACTAGTATTCTCACTGGGGGATCAAGAATGACAGCCCCTATACGTGCTGAGTTCATGACAGTCTAATTACATCTTTATAATTTAATTTTTTAAAGGAGAAAATCATGGTCTCTATCAAAAACTTACAAAGTGAGCAAGAAAAACTGGCCAATAACATTCCCATTATGAAGGAGGCTGAAGACACCTACAATAAAGAGAACACAAGCTATGAGGACTTGAAGACACATGCTGGAGGTGAGAGAGCGATAGTGTGTTCTATGGATTCATATTCCAAATACTGCATCAGATGATGTTATTTAAATTAGCTAAAAACTAGAAGCCTTGCTGCACTCCTTACCGGAACATCAGAGAAACCCGTGCAAACTGGTGGGTGCTTGTAGTGACCACGGACGGCACCGTAAGTAACACAGAAGAAGAAATTATGTCACCAGCACACCGTAAGAGTAATTAGCAAAAGTCCATTTAATGACACATTGCCATTCAATACATTTTTTCCCTGCTGTTCAGCTTCTCAACCTGGTCATTTTTTTTGTTCCTGTTGTGTGGGAAAAAAGAAGGAAGAAAAAATCCTTCTTGGTTGTCACCAAAGCAGGCGTCCCTATTAGTTGATTTTCCCTCTTTTCCTGTTCTAATGACAACTGTATCATTTTGGATTTCCCATCACTTGTTGTCTCGCTGAAAATGGTCAAAAAAACCAGGAAAAATAGGGAGTGTTAAGCTTCCCCAGTGTCTTCATGGCAGAAGCAAGAAGCAAGAGGTATTATGTTAATGAAACATTGAAAACAACTTCTGAAATGATATTAACGTGTTAAACTTTATATCAGATTTTAGTGATCGCGTTTACAACTGAACAACTGAAATCTCCCAATTTTTGCTGAATTTTGTTCATGCCTACTCACTACTGTTATATTCCTCCACTGAGACACTGGCATCTGTGACCTTAGATATTTGGAGATGTAGAGCCCAGGCTTTATGAATCAGAGGCGATCACAAGTAAACATTGCAGTGAGTTATAATTTTCCTTTGCAGAACGTAAAAGCAGACAGAAATCCTTGGCGCTATCCATCAGTAAAATCGCTAAGGACATTGAGGCCAACGTAAAGATAAAGGTAAGTTTTTGTCAAGAGAGGTATCACATGAGTGGCCTTCGGGTGAGCATTCACCTTCCAGTTATTGTTCTCGTATAATGGGGTTATCGCATGAGTGACCTTAGGGTAATCATTCACCTTCCAGTTATCATTCTTGTATAAGGGAGAGTATCACATGAGTGGCCTAAGGGTGATAATTCACCTTCCAGTTATAGTTCTTGTATAAGGGAGAGTATCACATAACTGGCCCTAGGGTGAGCATTTACCTTCCAGTTATCGTTCTTGTATAGGGGGGGGCATCACACGAGTGACCTTAGGGCCAGTCTTGTGATCTATTGGCAAAATCAAAATGACATACTGTATGTGATGCAGAGTGTCACTAACATTAACACAGCCATTTTTGTTTTTCTGAGCCTGCCCTGTATCGATATGTTTTATTCCCTGTTGATAATGCCTGCAAATCCCTTATTTTTCCACTTCCTTTAACAGGATTACAACGCTGTTGGTTTTGCAGTGAACTCATGCAGCAGGGTTGTCACCCTGTGACACAGGGTGACTTTAGAGGTGCATTAAGTAAGCAGCGAAAAAATGAAAGCATAACTCCAGCTAACACATTTGAAATACTTGCAGCTTTTTTCTGCTTTTGGAAAAAATGGTTTAAACCACATGAATAAAATTTGACAATTTAAGCACCCCACCGGTTTGTCCCAACCCCTGTAACTGGCACAGGTTGTCAAAGTTGGCATGCATACTGTATGTAAAAATGTACCTAAAGCCGTGTGAAATAAAAAAAGGAATTTATATAATGAATACCATAATTACAGGTTTTAACTAGGGATGTCCCGATACCGATAGTAGTATCGGTATAAGGGCCGATACCAGGCATTTTCACGAGTACTTGTACTCGTGAAGATTCCCTGATTCTTAAGGCAGATACTGACCCTTTACATTTTCAAACAGCAGCGGCCGTCCGTGTTCCCGTGCTTGTGGGGACCTCGGCAGCCTGCTGGGGACCTGCAGATAGCTGTCCATGGCAGTGCCTGTCAGCTTCTTTATCTCCTCCTCCTTCTTCCCGGCGCAGACACAGCCATGGACAGCCCCGGGGGCTAGAAGCTTGGGGTTCCCGCCGCATAAAACAAAATTGGAAAACGGAAGCGCCACTACCTGGCGCAATAAATGTGGTAGAGCGAAGTTGGTGTAAAAGTAATGTACTCACCTGTGGCAGGGTGAGCGCTTGCTTGTAACCACCAGAGTCGGGTGGAGTGGTGGAATCAGTCCCTCTCTGAGGTAGAGTGGTAGGCAAGGGACGGGTGAACTTCTGAAACTCACCGTTGGTAAAGCGAAGGCAGGATGTCAGCGAAGGTGCGGTCAGTGTTGTGCCTGGATGGCCGTGGGGTGATCCTCTAGGTGGCTGCTGTCACGGTGGTCCTGGTTGTAGAATCTGGTGACCGCAGCTGAAGGGCGATGCGGTGCCGACAGGAGAGCCGATGGGCAGAGGAGCTGCCGGGATGTCACAGCGAACAGCTGCCGTCTGTGGGGTGGTTGTGTGTCCAATGTCCAATGGGAGCGGAGGTGAAGTTCGGATGAAGGTGGTGGGAGTGTTGCGGCGGGAGCCGTGTGTGAAAGGTGGTCCGATGCTGCGGTGGAACGGGCGGTGGAGCGTGGTTTCCGAGAAGGGATGCCCACAGCGTACCCGTGGAGAGATGGAGTGTTCGTAACACACATAAATGTCCAAGGAGTGAGAGTTAGGCTGGCGGCGAGGCGTTTCGAAGGTTAGACCTTCTTTTTCAGGCCGGAGTGCAGGGGGAACATTGGCGGGAAGAGGAGTTTTTGAATGCTACGGTTAGGGAGGGGCCAAGAAAATGTGGGCAGGGCTGATCTGAAGGACCGTGGCATCCAGAAGGGGTAAAAGAGAGTGTGGGCGGGGTTGAGAAAACGGATGGTATTGATAGGCTGGCGGGGGTCAGTGGACTGGACAGAGCTGAGTCCCAATGTGGGGACAACAGACCTGAGCCGTACTCCAGGTAGGGGCAGAGTTTGGAACAGAAAGTAACGCCCCAACTGGGTTCCCGCCGCACACTGACGGGGAGGACTGGGCCAGGAGATGGATGAAAGTCGCAGGATGCAGCAGTGCAGATAGTCAGACAGACTGGACGTGGCAGCATCGCTGGTCTGGACGTGGGGGAGGCCGATTCCCGGTATCGCTGGTGAGGTGGAGTGCCCGCAGAGCCACTGCAGATGTCCATGTCGCCCGGGTGAGATCGACACACAGCCTGGTGAGAGGAATTCTGCTTTGGGGACATGTATTCGCAGAATACATGTCCCCAAAGCAGAATACTATTCTGCATTTGGGACATGTTTTCTGCTGTGGGGACGTGTGTTCGGCTTTGGGGACATGTGTTCTGCTGTGGGGATATGTATTCAGTTCTGGTGACATCCGTATTTAGCCCTGGTGAGAAACTGCCCTAAAATCTTCAGTCTGTGTTGTTTTAGAAAAAAATGCCACATGTCCCTTTAAAGAAAAGTATTGGTAATTGGTATACACCAAAGCAGAATACTACTATGCCTTAGGGACATGTGTTCTGCTCTGCGGACATCTGTATTTAGATCTGGTGAGAAACTGCCCTAAAATCATCAGTCTGGGCGTGGTCTGGATATGGAGGAGTGAGGCCGCAGCTTGCCGGAGCTCTGCACAGCCTAAGAAAAGTATTGGTAATTGGTATCGACAAGTACATGAGGGACAGTATTTGTACTTGGTCTCAAAAAAGTGGTATCGGGACATCCCTAGTTTTAACCCCATACAGTTACAAGGATACAATGGGGGGAGGGGGGGGCATTTATCAAAACTGGAGAAGGTAGAATCTGGAGCAGTTGCCCATGACAACCAATCAGCTTCTCTGTTCAGTTTGTTCAAGAAAGAAGCAGCCTAAGCCGGCCCCTAAACCTGCATCCTCCCGGTCGGATTGAGAGATCTCTCCGATCCTGATTCAGTTTGTTCAGTTAAGCTTTCAAAATGAAACAGAGAAGCTGATTGGTTGCCAAGCACAGCTGCTCCAGATTCCGTCTGCTCCAGTTTCCCTTCTATATATTTTATTATAGTGGGACATGAAGTATAATAATAACTGTTATAACTAAAGTAATTGTTCCAGGAAGCTAAGAAGGGCTCTTTAAAGGCACTCAGAAACTCTGCATTTAATAAGCTCCAGAATAACCTTGGAACCATAAAGCAGATTGACAAAGACATCTATGAAATAAACAGAAAACTCGAGCTTGTTATCATGGAAAACTGCAGGCTGAAGCTGGTGAGTTTTTTAGTTCTTGATGGTATGTATACTAAATATATTATTTTTTTAAATAGAAATACATTTAATGCTCCATAAATATAGCTGATTACTATATATGTAAAGTATTGCTCAATTTAATAAAAGACTTTACATTCATATAATGTAATAAAAGAAGTATATTTTACATCTTCCACTTGTAAGCACATTATGTATCCAAGAGATGAAACTTACAATGGAACCAATAAGGGGGTGGGTCTTAATATAAAAAAGAGGGGCTCCATAACATTGTGTCATCAGCATATTAAAGCTGAACTCCAAGCAAAAAAAAAAAAATTCAGTTTAAGTGTATACCTCAATATCCATTCTGTGTGCACTAAATGCCTTTGTCAGCAAAGTTATTACCTTGTAAACGTAATAGTGACACCAGCACTGTGCTGTACTTAGCCTGTACAGAGAGCAGAGCTGGGGGAGTGGCTCAGCAGGCTCCACCCTCTACAGCCCACCTGTACAAAGCTACAGGAGGAGGCGGATACCTGACCAGTCACCCTGCACAAGGCAGAGAGCAAAAGTGACTGGTCTTTTTTACAGGAAGCTCCTACACAGAGGCAAAGTTTCACACTGGATTACTGCACAGATCTGGAAGAAATACACAAAGTACACCAAAGACTCCAAGAATACACATGGTTCTTGTGCTTAGGCAATATTTGCTTATCCCGGAGTTCAGCATTAAAGAGCAGGATGTTAAAGAGAAGGATGATTTCTCATTTATTTTCTGTATTCGCAGTGCTCATTCCAATTTAACAACCTGATCATTGCATACATGAGGACAGTTGTGGTTGGTAGAGATAAGCTCAGCAGTTCGGCCCAACCTGAAAGGAGTTCCTCCCGAACATGGAATAGAAGCTCCTTCCATGCCAGCCAATCAGCTGCTGGCTGCAGTGACGTCATTCACCTTATATTGCTACACGCCTATATTTGGTTAATGAGATTTACATTATATGGCCATATAAGGTAAATGATGTCAGCAGAAGCTTATCCAAAATTGACTGCCCTACGGAAGCGGAATAAAATTACATTGAATTAAAGTACCAGCTGCAACAATGTGTATCAGTGGGATCAGATGTGAACTATGTATGTCACCAGAAGCATCCCACCCCTTTGTTTACACGCAGCTGCAGGGTGGGGAATGCCTAGCTTAAAGCCATTGACACACTGCATGCAAAGCCGTGCAGAGCAAAGCAAAGCTGTCAGGCATGGAGCTTTGCATGCAGTGTGTGAGCTGAGCGCGGCCAGATGAAAGACAGCATCTTCAGCCAATCGGCTCGCGGGTAACAACCTAATGGACTTCGCATCGTGGTGCGAGATTCTTTAAGCGCGAGCCGATTGGCTGAAGGTGACATTTTTTTCATCTCGGCACGCTCAGCTAAGTTCTCGCAAGCTGATGTGCCGGAGTGAACAAGACATGACACACTGCCTGCGATGGTCTGCGCACCACCACTCCACGCTGGTGAAATTTTTTTCATCTCGGCACGCTCAGCTATGTGAGTTCTCGCAAGCTGATGTGCCGGAGTGAACAAGACACGACACACTGCCTGCGATGGTCTGCGCACCACCACTCCACGCTGCTTCGCGTGCAGTGTGTCACAGCTTTAAGATGTGAACTAATTTATACTTGTAAAGTTCTTTTAGGGGTATAAAATCAGCATTATTTGCAATGAATGTATACCTTGTCAGTATATTATAGTGTGCATTAGTTTTAGTACTGCCGGTTACAGGTAATACTATCTGTCTTTGCAAACAGCAAAACACCCAGTATACGGATGATATCGATGCAATTAAGATCGAAGCAGAAAAGCACATAACAGCTGCCAAGCAGCTGGAAGGAGACCTGGCGTCTCTTATCGGTAAGTAGAAAAGACCAATTTGTAATTTGATATTAGAATATGTTGCTCTCAAAAGAGAACTCTAGACTGGAAACTCTCAAACAATTTTAGATACCAGATATTTGTATGTGCGTTTATATGGGATCTTAGACCTTAAAGTGACATTAAACCCTCAGATTTTTTAACATAAACCAATACTGTAATGTGTACCTTACTGTAATCCATGGCGGTTTCCCTTCTTTTTGCTGCCCTTCCTTTTACATCTGTATCTGTTCTCATGCTGGGGTAGAACTTCCCTTTGCAGCTGAGTGCCTCTTCCTGTAGTGCTGGCTCAAGTTGTGAACCTTCACACAGACACCATGTATCCATTTCAGAGACAAGACAGACTGCTGCAAAACAGAAGTTTTCCCTCAACATGAGAAGAGATACAGATTTAAAAGGAAGAGCAGCAAAGAGAAGGGAAACTACCATGGATTACAGTAAGGCACACATTACAGTATTGTTTTATGTTAAAAAATCTGGAGCAGCTGTGCATGGCAACCAATCAGCATCCACTTTTCATTTTCAAAGCTTAACTGAACAAGCTGAAGAGAGAAGCTGATTGGTTTGTCTGCTCCAGTTTTGATAAATCCCCCCTATTGTATTTAGGAGGTGTTTCTGTGCTCTCTCAAATAGTTCAGAAGCAGGAAAGTTTGCAAATAAGCTCACTGGCAAGGCAGCTCCCAAACCAGAATTGATTCAGTGGTCAGAAATAAAGGGCGCCAAACCAAAAGGTGAAAGAGTCCAAAAGTGCCTTTAATTGTTCACAATAGGATCTAACAAGACAGAAGTGTTTCGGGGGCACCAACAGTCCCCCTTCATCACAGCTTACCTGTGTGGCTGGGGTTTAGTAGTGAAGTACTCGGTTAGCACCCATCAGGAAAGTAGGTGGTTAGAACAGAAGAGGATCCTGCATACATAACATATGCAGAGCGGTAATGAAAAGGGGCAGAAATTGATTTTTAACAACATAACCTTTTCATTATTAATGTGGTTATAGAAATCTTTGTGTTTTTGTTTGTTTAGAACACCTACATAAAGGCTGGGAAGACGACCATTTTATTTGCAATGTAAGTGCAGTTTTTTGACTATTGACACTTAGGATGGCCATGGACAGGTAGGTTGTTTCCCTAGAATGATTGGCATTGAGATCTGGTCTGTTGTTTCCTTTACAACATGATTTTTCAGTGTAATTCAATGTTTAATTGGCGCATACTGATGGTAAAAGGAATCATCACTTTTTTTGTTGGTGGGCTTTATAGATATGTTGAAAAATCTCTGCAATTTATAATGAGCTCTTCCATTGGTTGTGTGTGTGTGTTCTTTATTATTTTAGTGGTCATCCCTACCTGGTGATCTGATTGATTCTTATAAAGGCTCCAACTGCTCCGATATATCTTTACCAGGGCTCCAACTGCTCCGATATAGCCTTACCAGGGCTCCAACTGCTCCGATATAGCCTTACCAGTGCTCCAACTGCTCCGATATAGCCTTACCAGGGCTCCAACTGCTCCGATATAGCCTTACCAGGGCTCCAACTGCTCCAGTATATCCTAGTAGGGCTCCTACTCTCTCATGTATATCTATACTATTGCTCCTACTGCTCTTGTATATCCTTACCAAGGCTCCTACAGTCTCTTTTGTATCACTCAGCTGTAGATCCTGAAATCATCTCTGAATTGGTGCTGACACTGTCCTTCTTTCTGGAGGGGGGCTACTTATGTTCCCCATGAGTTTTGTGTAGGCTGTAAAATAGCCACCACTTCAAACTCGCTGATGGACTACAGTCTCACGTTTAGTTTACGCATTTGTATTGAGATTGTAGTCCATCACAGGAGTGATCTTGGAGTGGTGACTACTTTACAACACACGGAAAAAAAGTAGCCACCCTCCAGAAGGAAGGACAGTATCAGCACCAATTCAGAGATGATTTTAGGATCTACAGCCGAGTGATACACAAATAAGAGACATTTTTGTTCATAGTTAAGGGACTTGAATGCTGTTTTAAGATTTAACTCCTGAGTTTAGTGTCACTTTGACAGCATATAAGGAAAAAATCTGTGCTCGGAACAGTAGAACCTCACAGGAGTTCTGATCCTTTCCCACTCCATCCAAAGCAAAGTTTTGGCTGGACATATACCTTATTATGGAATAATTTATATGTACCTGCCTAAAAGAAAAATATATTTAAACTTTTATTTTTCATCTTTACGATCATAAATAAAGAACTTGGGTATAAAACTAGTATACATTCCCTTTCAAGTAGAATACTTTATTCCTATTCAGCTTTCTGAACATATTCAATTACTGTTTATGAGGAAGATTATTAATCATCAGATACAATAATACTGAACTTCATATATCTTAGGATTATTCAGAAAGGGACCAGGAGATCTTGGATGCCATCATGGAGCTTTTAAAGAAAATTCATCAAAGAGAGGGGAAGGTTGGATATCTGAATAGTATATTACAAGAGAAGTATAATGGGCTGGCATCTCTCTTACAGAGCAAAGTGGGTATGTATCAGTGGTATTATATGGATGGAATATATAGATTTGGTATGAGTGTATCATGTTGACCATACTGATTAGGGAGCTTGACATGACTTGCTCTTCATACATTTGATGTGTTCTAATTAGGAGGTTAAAGTGAAATTCTAGGCAAACAGCCAAGTTTATATTCATGCTTTACAATTACACCTGGCAAAGAATTTTTAATTCTGTACAGCTATCTCGTGATCTCGGAAACCACACGGCCAGATAGGTGATTCATATATTTCCTGGTTCAACAATTCAGCTTCCTGTTTCACCTCTCCACATCCAGCCTGCTCATTGGACAATGGTACAATGCCATTGTCTCCTCTGTCCAGTTAGCAGGGAGGTTAGCCAGGGCACCGTATAGGTGAACCAATAAGGAGTAGATTGATCTTAATTAGGAATGCACCGATATATCGGCCACCGAATAAATGCCGAAAGTTCAATTTTTCTGCCGATATAGCGAGCATCCGTGCTTTCTTTCCTCCATGCCGCTCTGTGTCCCATGGGAGAGGAGAGAAACTGTCACAGGCGGCCGCGCACTGAGGGAGGAGGGCGCTGTGAGTGGCCGGCGTCTCTCCTCCCTGCATCGCTCAGCCTCCTGTCACAGAGCGTTGTGGGCGGAGACAGCCAGCGCTGTCACAGGAGGCTGAGCTTTCCTCCCCGCACCGCTCACTCAGCCTCCTGTGACAGCGTCTCTCCGGGAAGGAGAGCGAGGTACAAGCAGTCAGAGATCAGTGATCGCTGAGTGTTTGTACATAAACGAGGACAGAGTATGGTTACTATATCCTCAATTATGAATGAATGGGAAGTGATCTACATCACCCCCTGTTCCGTTCATTCATAACATGAGGACATAGTATGTTTACTATAACTACAACTATGAATGGACAGTAGCTCGTGGTATACTGAGCTTAGGGTGACGGGAGGACGCTAGTTTGTGTCCTCCCGTTACCCTAAGGAAAACTATGGGGAAAAGCCTTAACCCCATAGTTTTACTTTAATGAAAACATCACTAAAGGTAAGAGCCCAATCTGACAGCCAATGTCTGTTTTCCTTTAAGGGATGGTTCCATGCGTTTAGCACCGCACAATAGGTGTGCTGGTGCTTTGCCATTCATCTGGCAGATGTGTGTTACAACATGTGGTACTGCATTGCTGTGTGGTGATAAAAAGTAAAGCACACACTACTTTTTTTTTTACACATGGCAACGCAATGCAAGTTATTAAGGTACCGCATGTTGCATTGGTATTGGGGTGCCATTCAGAATAAATGGCAATGCAATACTCCTCAGCAGACCTAGCATGCAGTGCTGTGCGATAGAGTGCACTATGGGGTGAACCTGCCTTTAAATGATCTTTTATGAACATGTTTATTAGTCTCACCCATATATGCATGTCATAGTATGGAGGAGAGTTAGCAGACACGAAAATGAACAGTTTAAACATGAATTCAGCGCAGACTTTATTCAATAAAATCTTCCCGTCGCTCTATTTCAGGAAAGGAAGGCGTCCGCTGAACACTGCTGCCTTGGAACAAGGACATCCAATGTTTAAAGACCTTTTTTATTTCTTACAGTCACATCAAACAAAAATGCATACATGACAGAGATCAACGTATAAAAGAAACACATAGAATGCCAGTGACCTTTGTGTATCCACAAAACAAATAAATATATAATATTACAAGAACCCAAAAAGCACAGTATGAATGACCATCGATATGTACAAGGAGCTCTCAGAGTGCACCCTGCACAGAAACCAATGCAGAATGGAACGGTGAAATGCTATTCAAGTGTTAGACCTGTCATTCCCTATGGAGCTTTATTGAACACTAAAGCCTAGTAGACGGGGCAGTTTTGCAACCTTAATCTGGAAACAAAAGTCTGAAAATCGTCACATAATGGAAGGCATTTACAAAGACGCTGATTTCAAGTCCTCTTAGAGCCCTTCCAGCTCTGTCTGGGAGTTTTAAAGGGCAAGTTCGTATATATATAGAAAGAAAAAAAAACTCCATCCACCCTCCTCCTTAGCTCCCTATTCTGATCTAATCCACACAGTGGTGGCCTCCTCTGGTCCAAAATTGTCTACAGTAGAGGTCTCCTCTGGTCCAAAATTGTCTACAGTGCTAGACTTGAATGGGGCTGTACTCCTAGCCTCTCTAGTATAAGAGTAATGCCCCATTCACATCTATAGGGACGCAATGGACAGGAGCAGCCAGCACTTAAGATGAAGATTTTGGGCTGGGGGTTAAATGTCAATATAAACTTAGGCAGATCTTAAATGTTTTTTATTTGCAATGGATTCCCATTTATTTAACATTTCTAAATACTTAAAAGAGAACTATGGGGTAAGTGCTTTCCCCCTTAGTTCTCTTTAAGGTCCCCGGAGGACATGCAGTATAATAACCTCCTCCCGTGACCCAAAGCTCAGCATTAATCCCAAAAGATGTCACCAGCACTCCAAAAGTAGAATGACAATGGTCATTCAAAATCACTGATTTTGAATGACCATTGTCATTAAAAGTTATTGATTCTTTGGAGTGCTGGTGACATCTTTTGGGATTATTACTTGGTTACACGGTGCCTCCGTGGTCGCTACAAGCACCCGATTACAGACATCATCTCCTAGGAGATCCGGTAAGGAGCGCAGTAAGACACACTTTTTTTTTCAAAGCTCAGTATATCGGCTATATACTGAGGACGGATCCCGACAATACTATCGAGATCCACCCAGCTGCGTGAGTGACAGCTGGCTCTGCCAGTCACCGTTCTCTGCAGGGAGATGATCAGGAAGTGAGCGAGCGCCGGTATGTGTTCCCTCACTTCCCGATCAATAGAGCCGACCTGTGACAGCTTCTTCGTCACAAGTCGGCTCTAACTACGAGGACAAGTGGAAATCACTCACCTCATAGTTCTCCTTTAAGGGCTCCCTCTGTAACTCCCAGATGAAAGGTGTCAGCGGAAAGATGTTTTGTACCTGTTTGTTGAATGCCTTACTTTTCAGACTAGCGTTAACAAGCCAAGATGAAAAGAATGCTCACGTGTACGAGGCCTAGACCGGTGTAGTGAGGCTGCAAAGTTACGCAAATACCTTAGTGTAGTTTCACTTCTACAGTGTTTTGTATTGAAGCTAAATTAATATGAACAATGATATATTTGGCAAAAACATGTTTTTTTAACCATTAAACAGCTTCATGTACCAAGTACTCTTTTCCTAATGTCAGATCCCTTTTACCAGGTATCTCCACCCCCAGCCATTGTGGAGGGGGGATCAGACAGTTTGCAGCAACTTTTTAACTTGCATGAGTTAGCCGTTCTCTGCACAAGATAAACGTGAAGGGCCCATTCACAAGGCAACACTCACTAAAACACGCGTGTTGCCACAATGCATGGCAACACACTTGCTCTGTGTGCACGCTAGCATATTATACAGTAGAGTTAAACACACTGCATCACAATGTATTGTGTCATTAAGAATGATTATACATGTTTTTTTCATCCTTTGGGGTGTGTTGGCAGCCATAATGAATAATCTGCCTTAATGCAACATGCATTAACACGTGCAATAAAGCACATTAACGCAACGTGACTCTTATGTGTGAATAGACCCTAATTGCATTCAGAGAAAGGCTTTGACTAATCTAGGATAAAAATGACCCATGGACAAGTCTTAGTTGCACTACAGTAGTCTCAGCATTATCTCACATTGACCCCTGCAATCAGCTATAAAGCAGTAGCGTGTTCAACCCTCAGAGCGGAGATACATTGTACCAGCTTGGTTTTTTCAAGCTCTGAAACAGAAAAATGTCCATTCTACAGGCGGATTACAAGCTGCACTTTGACACGTTTAGCTTTGTAGGGAAGAAAGATGATAACTTCCATTTAAAGGGGAGCTCCACTAAGCTCGGTTTATTTGAACAGGATGGGGGACGCCGTAGCATGTACATAACACGCACCCTTTCTAAACATTTCAGGGACACTTCAAGTGTATTTCCACTTTTGCAGCCAAAATTTGGATAACACTTATTTTATATTTGTTACATGTACCTCATTCTTATAGGATAAAAGAAAAATTCAATTGCTGCTTGTAAAAAAAAACAACTTAAAATCTCAAGAGAAAAGTTGTTCCCAGTACTAAATATTCCTCTAGAATGCAAGGGGAGGCTGGGTAGGTTAATGTTAACATAATGAACCCTGTCTGCTCCGTGCTGGCTCATCATTTGTCAGCTAGATTTGAACACGGTCTTATAGAAGGGTTAAAGATCTAGAAGCTTGGCTTCTGTCATTGTATGTCAATGAGAGGGAGCTCAGTCTTTCTTTTAGGACAGTCAGTGTTTCCTGTTGGCGAAATTGAGAGAGCAGCTTGCAAAAGCCTGCTAAATAGTGATCTCTAAAGGGTAAGGAATATTTAATACAAACATATTTTTAAGTTCTGCTGTGTGAGTAGGACTATAGTTGCGGAGTGTGTGTGTGTGTGTGTGTGTGGGGGGGGGGGGGTTCAATTTTGCCTGTGAAAGTGGCAATACATTTTCAGTCTCTGCTTCCCTGTGCCTAGGTATCAGAAAGCTCTCGTAGATCTGTTTTAATAGGTCTGACACCTAGTGGAGATAGAAGAAGGTGCAAGCAGATACATCCTGAATGCCTGCGTTGCGGTCCGGTCAGAAAAAATGCTGCATGCACTATTTTTTCTGACCGCACTGGAATGCAGGCATTGATGTGCCACGAGTTCCCGTATGGCTGCAGTGCCATCGAGTTCAGTGCACTGCCACCCCAAAACAAAGTGAGCCGGCCCTAATTCGATCCAGTGCCTTGCGACCAGAATTGGGCCGGAACGCACTGAGGCTGGTGTGAGCTAGCCCTTAAGGTGACTGTACACAAATACAAGCTGTCATTGCTGACCTACTAAAAATGCTGACTGTCTCTGGCTTAATTCTTTTTGGCCCAGAACATCAGAACTCATGACAGCCAGGAAAGTAGCATTTTTAGATCGACGCTTGTAATGGAAGTCTATAGTCTGCCTTTGTGCACACTTGTGGGTGTGCTGGATAGCGAGTCCCCTGCTGGGCACAGTGGTTCCCTACTACAGGGCACAGCAGTTGAGTAGTGGCCAGTGGGATGAACCATGGCATCCAGCAAAGGACATTCTATCTGAAACACCTGATGGCGGCAGGGTGCTCCCAGCTCCAGAGTGAAGAACTCACACGCTGCCGGTCTGAGAAGTACTCAACTTCTACTACAGGGGGCCATTGGCTGGATCTTGGGTAGCTTTAAACGTCTGGTAGAGGGCCAATCCCAACCCTCTCCACCAATCTGTACTAAGTGTAGTTTTGCTTTCAATCCCTGTGCATTGTTACAGCCAATCAGCTCTTTTCATATTTAAGTCATAAAGCAAACAAAGCCATCCTTCTGAATATCACTGGAGTCCCAGCATACTCTGCAAGCCACAATCTGCCAGCAGTGTAGTTACACTTTTAATTTTGGCATGGGTTAAATCAACAGGGCACATTTCTAAGAGCTTGCAAATCTACGGGAATAAGGTTTCCGATAGGAGGTTTGTTGACGTATGCTGGTCATCCATGCATAGTGGAACCAACAATCTGTGATTGGGAGAATGCATTGTGAGGCAGCACAGTGGAGTATGTCTCAGACAGGTCATCAGCTATGAGGCAATTGTATAGCTGCATTCTCGGTATTGTTTTGGTCAGCCCACCGCCTGAAGGTGATGGGGCGTTCCTGGTTTCTAATGCGTATTGGTCCAGCATACAAAATGGCTGTGTCCAGTAGACAACAAGTGCACTTCAAAATATGTCCAGACATGCTGACATATTTTAGTAATTTGCCTTATTTTATAGCTTCCTACGCTGCCATGTCCATTAATGAGCACTGCCTTCCTCCAAACGTATCCGTGCTGGGTCTGTAAATTTGGCGGTCAGCAAGTAGAAGAGGGTAGGCCCTGGAACCAATGCGAGAAGAGGCAAGTCCCATTCCAACGTATCCATTCTGGAAATGGAGATGATCCCATATGCATGCACTAGCCAATGGCTGAAGAGGACAATCAACCTTTTCTTCTTTATTAGAAGATGCTTGAAAGACTGGAAGGGAAAAGAAAAAGATCATGATGGTCTGTTCATATTGCATTTATGACATACAGATCAAATTTAGGTGCAACCACAGCTAGCTGCATGCACAGACAACTATTAAAAAATATGTTTCAGATCCTCTACACCAGGGGAAGCAAACTCTGGTGTTCTGTCGAAACAGGCAACCGCATCCCTTCCAGTAACTTGCCAGCAGGAGATTTTAATGAGTTAGCGGCAGTGCGCATGTGCACCCTGCTGCATAAAAGAAAGCCCATAAGAATACTTGAGTTGTGCTCAACTGCTGCCAGTGCGTATGCACGCGTATAAAACTATTACATCGACTTTATTTTGCTTAGTGCTTGTAATGGGTTCTGTTTAATTATGTGGAAAAAAAGATTCTCCCATCCCCCTAAGATCCTGTGGATTCCACATAATTAAACAGAGCCCACTACAAGCACCAATCGAAATAAAGCCAGTGTATTAGTTATATACCAGAGCATGTGCACGGGCAGCAGTTGCACAACTCAACGAGTATCCTTATGGGCTTTCTGTCGTGCCTCTGGGTGCCACCAACTCGTCAAAATCTGCTGGCAACTTACCGCAAGTGACACAGTTGCTGATCTCTACGAGTTGCCTGTTTCAACAGAACAGCGGCACTCCAGCTGCTGTGGAACTACAAATCCCATTAGGCATTACAAAACTCTGGCAGCTACAGGCATGACTTCCAGAGGCAGATGCATGATGGAATATGTAGTTTCACTACAGTTGGAGGGCCAGAGTTTGCCTACCGCTGCTGTGCACAATAACAATAAGAGCACAAGCCATAGTAATGGTGCTGATGTGACCTAGTATATCATTGCTCACCTCTATCTCTGAAGCAGACATGTATACCGCCAGGGTTATTAAGGACAATACCAGAATAATGTATGGGAAGGCATAATCTGAAAAAAAAAATAAGCAAAAAAAAAAAAGGTCAGATAGCTGATGACAGAGAAATCACATTTATGTTGTTTCTTTGCCTGTTGAATGTTCATACAAAACTAATGGATGTTGAAAACAGAGAACACACGGACAATGTTTGGGAAACCGACTCACAATACAACTTAATACAGGGAACACACTATACTATTGTATGCCTGAAACTAATAACAACGGCCCCAACAGGCATCACTAAGCTTACATGAACCCTAGGTTCTAAGGACAGTGATATCATAGCACAATTCAGATAAAGCCAATGAGCCATAAGAAAAACAAAATCACCAAACATCATTTTTTTTTAACTAAAAATGGCTGTATATCGTAACTGTATTGCTAGGGATGCACCGATATATCGGCCGCCGAAGCATAACCATAACGGCCGAAAATGGCACTTTTGGCATAATGCCGAAAACTGCCATTTTCTGGCCGATACAGCGGTGCATCCGTGCTTTCTCTCCTCCCAGCGGGGAGGAGAGAAACTGTCACAGGTGGCCGAGCGCTGCGGGAGCAGAGCGCTGTAAGCGGCCGGCGTCTCTCCTCCCCGCACCCCTCAGCCTCCTGTCACAGATCAGAGGAGAGCGGTCGGGCGGACACAGCGAGTGCCGTCACAGGAGGCTGAGCTCTCCTCCCCGCTCCGCTCACTCAGCCTCCTGTGACAGCGAGTCAGGATGGAGAGCGGGTACAGCAGTCAGTGATCGCTGAGTGTTTGGAAATAATTGAGGACAGAGTATGTTTACTATATCCTCAATTATGAATGAGAAGTGATCTACATCACCTCCTGTTCATTCATGATTGTGGATATAGGAAACACATAGGGGGAATTTATAAAAGCACTTGCGCCAGTTTTAGCCTCTTAGATCATTTTTTTTTATGTGCAAATCTGTCTTTCAACATGTGCCCCTGTTTTCACCTGAGCTTACACTACTTTTCCAACTGCACGTGTTTTGCACCTGTTTTCATCAGAGCTTGCGCTACTTTTTCAGTTGCATGCTTTTTGCACGTGTTTTCATCTGCACTTGTTCTGGGCTGTCTGAAACTGGAGCATCACCTAAGAAAACAGTCACAACTTAAGAAGTCCCCATGACCACTTCTTCAAGATCCGACAGTTAAGCTTTTTGCCTGAAGTTACAAATCTTCTTTCCTGGAGTCTATTAAACCTCATTTATCAACAACATTACACTAGCAGCATCAATCTGGTGCAAATATATTCCGTGCAAGTTCAAACACTCGCAATTGCCATGATAAATTCCCCCCGATTATGTCCTCATGTTATGAATGATATAAAAAAATAACAAAATATTAAGCAGAAGTTAAAATGATTCTTTTCTGTGTCCTCTCCTTAGCCTGCCACAAGCAAACCCTCTTCCCTTGATGCAATGGGAGCTCTGCCTGCTCTGCTCTTGTATGTAGGAGCTGTGCTGTCAATCAGCATGATGCCTTGAAGAGTGCGAGTACTGAAAATTTGCTGTTTCATCTGTCTTTGGACATATTTCTCCCTTCCATCATCAAGTTATCAGTGCCCCTGCAAATACCACATACTGAGCAGAGAGAGTTTAACAAGTGAGTGCTGTGATTGGGAGAAGTGGCCAACAGCATGATTACCATATGCCCGACAAAGGGGTCCTGCGTAGCATCAAAATATTGCTTTATAATGTAATCTTACCAAAAAAAACAAAACAACATTGGCCTTGTCATTAACATCTAAAGTGCTGATGTCTCTGCCATCCCAATACGGATATACAGTATAATAACATTACATTATTGCCTTTTACATCACAATACTCACTATTAAAAGGAGAACTATGGGGTTAAGGCTTTTCCTCATAGTGCTCCTTAGGGTAACGGGAGGACACAAACTAGCATCCTCCCGTCACACTAGGCTCAGTATACCGCGAGCTGTAGCTCGTGGTATACTGAGACGCCGCAGCTAAAGCGGATCCCGACAATTGTGCCGGGATCCGCCCAGCTGCGTGAGTGACAGCTGGCTCTGCCTATCTAGAGACAGAGCCAGCTGTACCTTCCCCCGTCCATTCCGCCAGTCAGCGCTGGCGAATCGGAGCGGGGAGGGGGGAATCCAGCCCCTCCCCTGTCATGGCAGAGAGCCGTGACTGGATCGAGAGGTGAGCGAACCCGGTATGTGTTCGCTCACCTCCCGATCTACTGAGCCGACCTGTGACAGTCTCATTGTCACAGGTCGGCTAGAACTATGAGCTGAGTGAAAAGCACTCACCTCATAGTTCTCCTTTAAAGCACAGTCATATAATGTTTCAGGCAACCCCAAACCCACCATTGTGTAGTATAGCAGGAACTCTTGGTGCACAAATGTACCATATTCGTTAATAACATCACTGCACAGAGTACAAAGATCCATTCAGGTCGATCCCTGTCCCCTGAAGAAGCTCACAATATAATATCTTTGCCAACACACCAGAAGAATTTTGGATGGATGTCAATTAAACTATCTGTATGGTTTCTTTTTTATTCTATGAGATAGTGTTAAGGATGAGATTCAGGATTCTTCCCCAGAACTGCTAGACACTTATCAACCATTTGTTACCAAATGACCGCCATGTTTATCATGAGCAAGCCTCTCCAGCTACCTCGGGATCAATAATATAGCCACAATACTGTGATGGATCAAGGGGTTTCCACAAATTTGTTAACTTACATAGTAATCCACCTCCCACTGCCTGGATCAATGTCAGGATTGGGAAAAAATACAGTGCCGCGTAGATACTTTTAAACCGATCTGACTTTCCCAGGCCGCAGGCGATCTTCTTTATTAGCAGAGGTCTCAGCAGCATCATTAACACCAAGCAGAACGCATAAAAAATAAAAACAATTGTGTACCTGTGGGAACAAAAGCAAGAAAGAAGTTTCATGTGTGTTCGATGAAATGAATCAAACCTTTGAATGAGTCGTAGGATGTGGCTTTCAGTTTATTTCCGCTGTTATCAGATATCGGTGCTGACCAAGGGCAAAGCCTACGAGTACAAGTTCTCACACCCACTCTTAATAAAAGGACTATGTACAGTGAACCAGGAGCAGTTTGCACATCTAGCATGGCTTACTGAAGTCCAGGGGTAGACCTACAACATGGTAGTTGGATTATATTGCTTATTTAGGGAGGAGAGGAGGGGAGGGGAGATAGAGACCTTTTAAACCCGATACTTTATTAGCATTAGGGATGCACCGACGCTGGTTTTTCGGGAACTCGCCAATACCGAGTACTGGTGCATTGTGCCCTGATTATCAGGAGGACGGGCGGCGGATTATGACCCATCGCCCGGCTTCCTGATTGCCTGTGAAGCCGGTGTTCTAGCGAAAGAACACCGGCTTCAGAGGCTGCCTGACCAATCAGGAAGCCGGGCGGCGAGTCATGATGTGCCGTCCGGCTTCCTGATTGGTAAGGAAGTCAGGCTGCGTAGCAACAAGTGAAGCTGGCTTCCTAGCCAATCAGGAAGCCAGGCCACAGTTCAAGGCACACCCCCCAGCTTCCTGATTGGCTGGGAAGCCGGCTTCACTTGTTTCTAGGCAGCGTGGCTTCCTGAATAACCAGTAAGCTGGGACGCGAGTCATGACATGCTGTATGGCTTCCCGATTCGTTAGGAAGCCAGGCTGCTTAGAAACACGTGAAGCTGGCTTACTAGCCAATCAGGAAGCGGGTCATAACCCGCCACCCGGCTTCCTGATTGGAAAGGAAGCCGGCTCCATGCTCCCTCGGCACTGCCGGTCAGAGAGTGATCTCCCTCTGACTGGAAGTTCCAGTATCGGAGGTAAGTATCGGAGCATTTCGGCGAGTAAGAGTAAATAGCTCAGATACTCTGTATCGGTGCATCCCTAATTAGCATACTTAATTTCCCTTCAATGAACTGGAAAAGTTCACAGAAATAAAACAGTGAGAGAGGAAAGCCTGTCCTGAGTGGCAGGTCAGGGAGATATATGGATAGATAATAGGATTTTTGCTACCTGTCGAGATATGCGATACATATTTGTGAGGGACACACATTTGTACTGTGTTTAGATTGTAGCTTTGGCTTGTAAAGTTAATGTTGCCATTGCTTAATAAAGAGATATGTTTTTTTCATTTATTTTCATTTTTCAATAATGACGTATTGATGTGAATGTTCTGTATGTAAAGCGCTGCGTAAATTGAGGACGCGATATAAATGCCTGTAATAAATAAACATGCCAGCCACATAGATTATCACAGTACATATCAAGTGCTATACAAAGCTTGTATCTCCCATCCTAAGACTGCAGACAAAGATTTTGTGGGTATTGTGTACTCTGAAGTGCTCTGAATATGCACATTCATGAGGCTCTAGTCCTCAATAGGCCCCCATAACACAAAAACACAGAGGTCCCCAATGGCCCTTTATTACAGTCATCGTGTCACTCCTGATGATAATTTATTGCATGCCCCACTGTATGCTAAAATCAAAATTGTGGCACTTACAGCGGGTAAACTGCTTCTTGTGTGCAGTGCACAGTGTTGACATAGTCCGGACTGGGATTATACAGCATCGTGTACCAATCAGAAAGCTTCTCCACCCCACAGGAGCGAATGTGCAGGTATCCAACTGGTTCACTGACCAGTAACGATATTAGGGCAGCTACTGTGCATTCAAACAAGGCCGTGATGTGTTGGAAAAATGCACTAGAACTAAAAATACAGGAAAAAGTGAAAAAAAAAAAAAAAGACAGTAGGGTCAATTAAATGTAATCATAAGCAAACAGCTCAACCAGTAGTCATCAACCTAGTAAATATAGAGCGCAACACCATAGATTTTTTTTTAATAACTTGATATTATTTTGTAAAGATGGTATTAATACAATGTATATCTTGAGACATGGGAATGAATGGGAGAAAGGGTTATTTTATCTTTTATTATTGATGTTATCATTTATTAAATTTTTTTAAACTTTTATTTTACATTTCTTTCTTCATTTGC
>NW_017306288.1:1503166-1507936 GCF_000935625.1 Nanorana parkeri
GGGTGAAGCAGCTATTGAGGGATGTCTCTCAGCGGTATGGACAGGGGAAACAGCTGGAGAGGCATGAGCTTCAATGGGAGTGAAAAAACTGGGGAGGGAGGTCTGTCAGCAGTGTGGGGAGATGAAGCAGCTGGAGAGGGATGACAGTCTGGGGGGAATGTGGTGGCTGGGGGTGGCAAGGGAGGGATGTTTGTCAGCAGGAGGGAGTTGAGGCAACTAGGCAGAGGCAAATGGGGAGTGATGGGATAAGGCACCCGGGAAAGGATATGGCAGGCCGTGTGTTGGATACCACTGAGCTAAACAAAAAAAAATCCCCCAACAGGGCTATCTGCAAAATAATGTGACTGCTTACCTTACCCACTGCCTGTGCCACTCCAATAAAATGACATTTCCTGCTGGACAACTGACAGTTCAAAGAGTTTACCGCAGCAGGTTCTACCAACAACCTCCAGGTCACTACTGTGTCTTTTAGTGACATGGAATTTGCAGGAAAGAATCACTGAGTGGAGTTGAAATGAGCGACGTTCTGGTCACATGGGCAAGGTAAGTATTCATTCCCTTCTTTTGCAGGAAGCCCTTATTTGTGGATTTGTAATTCTGTTCAGCCAGTCTCATGTTGTACAGGCTCTAGCAGATTCCTATGTCACTTGTATCCTTATAGGACAAAGGTAATATTGCTGATTCACAGTCCAATGCAAGTACTGGAGAAGGAGAAGTGCCTAAATGGTATCACTTGCCTGACTGCTCAGTGTGGCAGAGGTGCATAAATCACAAGAATGGCTGAAAGAGTTACAAATGCGGTGTCAGGTAAAACAATTCACATGTAAGGTTTTTATAACTGCATTTATAGCTGAATGTCCTCTTTGGAAATACTAATTTTATAATGGATTTTGAAACTCAGGAGTAAAAGCTTAAAAATACATTCAAGTACCTGAACTACTACCAAAAATGTATCTTATTTGTGTATCACTCGGCTGTAGATCCTCAAATCAGCTGCGGCTCCTGTTATTGCTTTGCAGCTGTCCGGGACTATCTGACATTCCAGCCACAAGGATCAGCTGCCAACCCTAAAAATCCTGTGTGAATTAGGTCTTTTTTTGTGTGGAATTAGAGCCCAAGAAGAAAAAGCTCTCACCTCTTTTTCCCAGAGTACCACTCGATGAAGAACCAGTGTAATATCAATGGGAGCATCGCCATGAATCCCAGATACAGCCAGTCATAAAGCTCCGGTGATCCTATGCACTGCCGGCAAATGCTGGTGGGATCGGACCTCTGCCCTCGTGGGCAAGCCTGCAAATCAGAAACGCATAGTGGGCTTTGTCACAACCAGAAATACACAGTTACCACTGAGACCAGATCAGCATTCAAATATGGATAGGATTCTGCTCCTGAAAGGCTCCTACCCTCGTGGCAAGGTCATACCTCAGATGGAGGGATATCCATCATAGGAGAAGGCAAAACAAACCATCAGTAACATGGAAAGTGAACACTTCTTCACCTGTGTCTTCATTAGTCAGAGATCCACAACTGTATAGATTGTCTGAAAATGCCCAGCATCTGAGGATTCTAACACTCATCATACCCGTCTCTTCTTAAAGTGACATTAAAGTCACAATCCCCCTTCCCCAATGCTGCTTTAAGGACTTACCTTAAATGATGCTTCTTGATCTGATCATCTTCTTCCTTCCACTTGTATTCAGGAATCCCTCCAGCACTGGTGCCGCTCTCTGGTCCAGCGCTGACTGCTGTGTCCCACGGTGGCGTGAACGCTCCCAGCTGTGTGCATTGACTTACACTGCGTCTTCTCCCCACCATCCTGCACAGCCGCTCGAGAATCTTCAGATCTTCAGCCAAGAGCGAGGGGCGGAGACACAGGTAAGTAATAACCTATTTGGTAACTTTTATATATTTCTGCATATATCTACTGCTTTCTAGCAGTAGATATATGAAAAATCAAGTGACTTTAAGGGCCCATTCATACCACATCATCTCCAGACCAGACTGTTTCCGGACCCAAAATGCATCCTAATGTATCCCTATGCTATTTCTGGCCTCTGTTCACACCGGCGCAGTCCGTTCCAGACCGGACCAGAAAAATACTACATGTCTTAATTTGTCTGGTCTGGAATGCACTGGAATTGCGGGAGGTTCACACCATTTCTTCAGTGCTCATTGGAGGGGCAGACATGGAAGGGGGCGGGCACAACTGGCTCTGGCTCTAGAGAGGCAGAGCCAGCTGTCAATCAGGCAGCAGGATGGATCCTGACATTATTGTTGGGATCGTTCCCGACTAAAGTGCAGTTCCGCGCTGTCAGCATATAGTGGGCAGTAGCTGGCTATATGCTGACTTTGCAGGCATGGAAATGATCTGTCAGCTTCAGTGCACATGCTGTTGCAATGGACCTTTAGGAAAGAACCAGAAAATGACCGTACTCTTACATTACAACTCTGTGAACTCACCCCGCACTCTCCGTATGTTTCATTGGAACCATTGGAGAAGAGGATAGGTTTTGCGCAATAAATGCCAATGCATGTCTTGCCCGTTTCCACAGCTGAAAATGAGAAAGAATGTAAATATATTTAAGAAACACATAACATAAATATGATGGGGGAAACGCCATTCAACCAACATTCTCACTTAAAGCTGGGAACAAGATCTGACTGCAATTAAGTTATACAGAAAAGCAGAGACTGGACAGCGAAGGAGCAGAAAAAGATGAGGTTGCCTCTCTGCTCCCTCCTCCTGTAAGCATGTTCCTGGTCTCCCAGTGTAAATGCAGCATGTCTGATCTGCTTCAAGTGCTGCCCCTGCTGCTGCTACAGTGGAAGGGAGCCCCACTGCAAGGTAGATTGCTCATTTTCCCAGAGTTTGACTTTAATAATAGTTTAATAAATACAGAGCTGCATTCATTTGTCTTTTATATCTGCCTGGATGCCAGCTATTACTGCATTCTTGCACCCTTAACCCTCCCCCATACAATAAGTGGAAGTCCAGGCACTGAATGCTGCACTTTAGGAGGGCAGAAGGAGTGGTGTCTGTCCCCAATAGTAGAACATCACTGACACATCCAATGCTCAAAAAGGAGCCTTTCATTAATCACATTTAGTGATGTGTGGGGACTTAGTGCAAACCCATTCACCGAAGCATGCACAGAACTGCCAGTGACACACACCCCTGGTCCAATCAGTTGCGGCCAGGGCACTTCCTGTCCCGCAGAGCGGGGGGGGGTCACTGACAGTTAGGCACATGCTTGGGCACACTTGAGTGACAACACTGCGCATCATTGAGATGTGACATTTCAGAGCCATACATCGGCCCCTTCTTCAGGCAGACCGTTCCCAATAAAGCTGCTAGTCTGTTGTGATTAGGGTTGCCCCCTGGCCAGTCACAATGGTGCTGGTTGCCATTCTTTTTTACAGGAATGAGATGATAAGGCCGGTATGCTTTCCCAGATAAGGTGACAACCTTATGTTTGATCTACCCATCCCTGTCTATAAACAGGATCATTTACATGTGGACAATTAAAGCAAACCCTTTAATTAAAGGACGAGTCCACTTGGATCTGACTTGTCCCCCAATATATTCAGCTCTATTACAGGACCAAAGCCCCATCCTGACCTCCAATCACACATCCCATCCCCCTCTTTGTCTGCCACCCAGGGTGACCCCCATTTGTGCTGTATCTCAGGGACTCTGCTGTATGGTTATCTCACTGCTGTATTCACTCACCCATCAAGAGCCAGGGTCAGGATCACACATCTGCAGGCATAACCAACACTTCCGGGTCTGAGGCTGCGGATGTCGTGATGTCACCGAACGTCGCGTATGATGGGGTGGGGAAAAGGTAGCCGCGGAAGCCATCTTTACTGCGGGCAATACTGGCAAACCACCTGTAATTGTAAAACGACTTCGTACATAGAGAATGACATATATGTGCGTGTTAAACAATGTTTAAGTCATTACGATTGATTTAAACCCGAGGTAAAGTAGGCAGAGGTTTGCCCAAAACAAAGATGTCCGCCCACTTTGCGAAGTTGTGCCAGTCCTGTGGTCCACTCTGCCATGTCGGCGCTGAAGTTTCGATTGCCCCCGAATGATGGCCCGGTGCTGTCGGTGGTAGACATGCACACTGGCGGGGAACCGCTGCGGATTGTTCTGAGCGGGGCCCCGGTGCCGGAGGGGACTACGGTGCTGGAGAAGAGGCGCTGGGTGCGGGATAACATGGACTGGGTGCGCCGCCTGCTAATGCTGGAGCCCCGGGGGCACCGCGACATGTACGGGGCTCTGCTGGTGCCCAGCGAGGTGCCAGAGGCCCATCTGGGGGTGCTGTTCATGCACAATGCCGGCTACAGCACCATGTGTGGGCACGCTGTCATCGCCCTGGGCCGCTTCGCTGTGGATTATGGGCTGGTGGATCCGCAGGGGCCGGACACTCCGATCAATATACACTGCCCTTGCGGAGTGGTGCGTGCCTACGTCTCCCATAATGAGGGGCGCAGTGGCCAAGTGCGCTTCCACAGCGTCCCAGCGTTCACCCTCTGTACAGGTAATTGTTACTATATCATCTCCCATATCATTACTTCATTGTGCCACCCTCTGCACCCTACTTCATTGTGCCACCCTCTGCACCCTACCTCATTGTGCCACCCTCTGCACCCTACTTCATTGTGCCACCCTCTGCACCCTACCTCATTGTGCCACCCTCTGCACCCTACCGCATTGTGCCACCCTCTGCTCCCTACTGCATTGTACCACCCTCTGCACCCTAC
>NW_017306288.1:1508162-1526419 GCF_000935625.1 Nanorana parkeri
CTACTTCATTGTGCCACCCTCTGCACCCTACTTCATTGTGCCACCCTCTGCACCCTACTTCATTGTGCCACCCTCTGCACCCTACTTCATTGTGCCACCCTCTGCACTCTACTTCATTGTGCCACCCTCTTCACTCTACTTCATTGTGCCACCCTCTGCACCCTACCTCATTGTGTCACCCTCTGCACCCTACTTCATTGTGTCACCCTCTGTACAGGTAATTGTTATCATATCATCACTGTGTTGCATATTACTTCATCTGCACCGCACTTCCTTGGGTTGCACTCTGCACCGTTCGATATTGCATCACCCTCTGCTCCGCACTTTATTACATCACCCTCTGCTCCGTATGTTATTAGTGCTTTTACTGCATGGTATGTTATTATTACTACACCCTCTGCACCACACGGTATTACTACACCCTCTGCACCACACGGTATTACTACACCCTCTGCACCACACGGTATTACTACACCCTCTGCACCACACGGTATTACTACACCCTCTGCACCACACGGTATTACTACACCCTCTGCACCACACGGTATTACTACACCCTCTGCACCCCACGCTATTACTCCACACTCTACACACGGTATTACTACACCCTCTGCACCACACGGTATTACTACACCCTCTGCACCACACGGTATTACTGCACCCTCTGCACCACACATTATTACTACACCCTGTGCACCACACGGTATTACTACACCCTCTGCACCACACGGTATTACTACACCCTCTGCACCACACGGTATTACTACACCCTCTGCATCACACTTTATGAGGTCACCCTCTGAAATGTACGCTCCCCTGCTATTTTGTGTGTGCAGATGTGACAGTTGATGTTCCCGGCTATGGGAAGGTAGTAGTGGACATAGCATATGGAGGAGCATTCTATGCCTTTGTAAGTGCAGAGAGGTTTGGCCTGGATGTGTGCGCCACTAAGACGAGGGATCTGGTAGATGCTGCAGCTGCAGTGACTGATGCTGTGAAGGCTCAGGTAGGGAACGCTGCCCGCTGCGACCGATCTAATGACCTGTCCTCTGCACCCCCTTATCTGCTCTTCTGTCCGGTGACTGATATATTAACATAAATACTAATATTTCTTCCTCCAACAAGTAATAAAGCTAACACCCCTTGTCTGTCATCGGAAATGTTTACTGAACCTCTGAGTTTTCTTTCAGGTTAAAATCAGCCACCCAGACAGTGAAGATCTGGCTTTCTTATATGGCACAATATTGACTGACGGAAAGGATGGTTACAGCGAGGAGCCCACTGCCAACATCTGTATATTTGCAGAGTCCCAGGTAGCAATCTGTTGATACAAAGAAAACCACCAAGAAGCACTCACTTCTTGAGTCATGCTCCCTACTTATTCTAATGTTTGTCTTCGAGATTAACCCCATCTAATTATGTGTTAAAGGCGTAATCCAGCTTTTGGGGGGAAAAATAAAAAATGCATTTATGATTTTTGTGCATTGGAGCCTGCAAAGCATTGCCACTGCTATCAGCTGTTTGCATCTAGGAGCGATCATCTGTCCCTAACTGCAGATAAGAGTCCCATGTGCAAAAACATCTGGACACCAGCAGGCCACTGCGGCCACTGCCAGCCTGTCATTGCTTTGTACAGGCTTAAAGACTTCTGTTAGCCTCCCATCTCTCCTTGTACAGGCCTAGCAGCCACTGTCGGCCTGTCATTGCTTTGTACGGGCTTAGGGGCCGCTGTCAGCCTGTCATTGCTTTGTATAGGCTTAGCAGCCGCTCTCAGCCCATCATCGATTTGGGAAGGCTTAGTGGCCGTTGTCAGCCTGCCATCGCTATGTACAGGCTTAGTAGCCGTTGTCAGCCTATCATTGCTTTGTACAGGCTTAGGGGCCGTTGTCAGCCTGTCATTGCTTTGTATAGGCTTAGCAGCCGCTCTCAGCCCATCATCGATTTGTGAAGGCTTAGTGGCCGTTGTCAGCCTATCATTGCTTTGTACAGGCTTAAAGACTCCTGTTAGCCTCTCATCTCCTTGTACAGGCCTAGTGGCCACTGTCAGCCCATCATCGCTTTGTGCAGGCTTAGCGGCTGTTGTCAGCCTGTCATCGATATATGTAGAGGCTTAGCAGCCGCTGTCAGCCTGTTATTGCTGTGTACGGGCTTAGAGGCTGCTGTCAGCCTGTCATTGCTTTGTACAGGCTTAACGACCGCTGTCTGTCTGACATTGCTTTGTACACTGTCAATTACAGTTTGGCATTATAATGTAATTTGTCCATTCCTATGGATGCCCCAAGATAGAGCCTCTCATAGATTAGAGTTAGGGCCACACTACACAGAGGAGCCTTGATGAAGCAGTGCAGCTTCCACATATTTAGCAAAAGTTGTGCAACTAAAACCTCTGTTTGTAATGCACGTTGTGAGACAGTGTAAGCTTTTTTTTTTTTTGCAGGCTAGCTGGTAAGTGTGCTGGGAAATTTGTGTTTGTTACAAATTGATTTGTGCTGTTGCCATATTTGTTATGCTCCTTTTACATTCTAGCAGATCAGCATACAATGATATCATAAACATATGTCATAGGTAGACAGAACAATACATTGTTTATATCTGCAGTAAATACTAATAAAAGAATGTTGTCAACTAGATCTCATGCTTGGGTTTTATTGTGTATGAGTTTATGGCTTTTCTATTACTCAATGTGGTACGCTGAGTCCCTCATGGAGGTCCGTATAAAGCAGAAAAAAGGAGTATAGAAAATAATGATAGGAAGCTGAGTCAGACATAGAAAGGATGGGGAATGGGAAGGAAAAGGGAACCTTCCTGTGCATATCCTGAGACTATTCTATATTAATGCCTTCTGTGTCTCCAGATAGGACCAGGTGATATTTATAGATATAGCAGAAATTCAGCAAAGAAATTTAAGTGGTCCCACAGGATCCAAGTGGTCATATACTTTTCAATGGCGTCTTCCTCCCAGGAGGTCATTTGTTCCATGTGTTGGAAGTTTACATTTATTTTTTCATGACTCTTTCCTATAAAGACAAAAAAAAAAATCCCTATATTTTTTTACATTTCCACCTTTTGTCATTTTTTTTCTTTAATCCTTCAGGTTGATCGTAGTCCTACTGGATCTGGTGTGACCGCGCGGATTGCTTTACAATACCACAAAGGCCTAATACAACTGGAACAAACAAGAACTTTTAAGAGTGGAGCCACAAACGCTTTATTTACTGGAAAGGCTGTTAAGGTAATTCAAGTTGACAAACACTTTTTTATTTGAAATCCCTTGTAAAAAAAAAAAAAGATATTTTAGGTATGGGGTAGTCTGGTGGGCTTAGTCAGCTCCTGCTTTCTTATACGTCCAACATTGGGGTCTCCCTGTCAAGGCTGTTCTCATCCTTGGCAGATGTGGGTGTTCCAGCACTTCCTGTTGCATTGTCTATAATAGAAAATAGATCCTGTCATCCCACCCTGACTGCATCTCCCACCTCTTTCCCCCGCTACCTAACTCCCTACTCCCTCACCCTATTCATACTCACCCGCATACCACGCTGACATCCCTAACAATAGAGTTTTAAGTACGACATTGGCTACTCATACGACCGAAAGGATGTCCTATCGCCTATTGATTGATGACTACCCCCCCCTCCCTTGTTATCTTCGGATTAGCAGATACTCTCACTAGCACCTTTTAATATTCCCTTAATGTCCCCCAACGCGCAAAATCCTGGACAATGGCCCGACCAAGCATGGGGGTATAATCACTCCCTATCTGATTCAATAACTCAAATGTTTTCTACATGTTTGTATGCATAGTAATACAACTGCTGTATTTTCCTCTTACATTTCCTGCTGCTGTTTGTTTGGGAGTCTGGAAGGTAAGAACTCATCCATGTTCCTATACTGAAGGGCTCCATTCCAACAGAAAGTTGTTGGTTTTTTTACTTGGAATTCCCCTTTGGGGTAAACTAAGGGACCAAACAGTAAAAGCCACAGAATAAGTCTTACTTGAAGTAGGACTCCTCTCTCATCACTCAAAATCACAAACGTATCCTTGCAGTGGGTAAACCCCTACACCACAAAGGGAAATTTTAGGAAAGTTTAGATAAAGCTTTTTTAACTCACTTGATCCTCGGTCCCGGAGCAGATTGCATTCTCCTCTTCTCCCCCTCCGCTCCAGCTATGCAATGTCCGTCGGCATCCTTACATCTAATGCAGGTCAATGGACCTTCATAAAACATGATGACATTAGTGTTCCTTCTACTGCCGGAGCCCAGGGAAGAAAAGGCTGCGCGGATCGGTCTAGCAGCCCAGAGGGAGCCCCACAACAAGCGTGAGTTTGTGATTTTTCCCCAGCTCTTCTCTATGGCTAAACTCCAGTATGTAAGGACAAATCACCTATTAGTTATGTAACCTATAGAAATATAAAAGTTAGTGATAATTCCCAAAACAATGCTTCCTTTAGGGCCCATTCACACCACATCCAGATCATCTCCAGACCAGATTGTTTCCGGACCCAAAATGCAACCTAATGCTATTTCTGGCCTCTGTTCACACCAAACCAGAAAAATACTGCATGTCTAATTTTCTCTGGTCTGGAATGCACTGGAACTGCAGGCAGGTTCACAGCATTTTCCAGACCAGATCTGGTCCAGAAAATGGTGTCCAAAGCTATTCTGTTCAAATTGTTCAAGCTAGGTCTTACAAACAGATCTGTGAAAATAAATATCTTTTGGATCCAACCCCTTGGTTTGGCATCTTCATTCTTTCTCCAGCCTCAAACATTTTAACAGAGGTTCCAATCCTTTCTACTCTATCCAAAACTAAAAAAATCAAAATGGGGCGGGTACAGCTGGCTCTGCCTCTAGATAGGCAGAGCCAGCTGTCACTCACGCAGCTGGGCGGATCCAGACATAATTGTCGGGATCCGTTTCAGCTGCGGCGTCTCAGTATACTGCGAGCTGTGGCTCGCTGTACACTGAGCTTTGGGTGACGGGAGGACGCTAGTTTGTGTCCTCCAGTTACCCTAAGGAGAACTATGGGGAAAAGCCCTGACCCCATTGTTCTCCTTTAAACAACATTGTGTTGGTTTTTGGATGGCATTAGAAGTGCATTGAATAAACTTATTGCTTTCCCTCTTCTGATATGTTCATTTCTTTACTCAGGAAACTGTGTGTGGTGAACATAAAGCTGTGATCGTGGAGGTCTCTGGCCATGCTTACTACACTGGAACAGCAAGCTTTGTTCTGGAAAACGAAGATGCGCTGAAGGACGGGTTTCTCCTTAAATAAGAACCCCAAGTCAAGCGTCATGATTCTATGAGAGAGATGGTGGATTGTAGAATCATAACACAGCCAATTTCAGTCAACTGACCTCTTTAACAATCACCTCATTTGCTAGACATTAAAGCTGAACAGGAACATTTAGGACACAAATCATTGTGGCTCTGTAATCATTAATGCATATCTAAGGAAGAACTCTGAGGAAAATGCTTGTTTTGTCTAGGGAGCTAAAATCAGTTTTACTCACCTGATCTCTATAGGTTAAACTCGATGGACTTGTGTCTTTTTTCAACCTGACTAACTATGTAACTATGATCCTTGGTCCTGCGTGGTCAGCACTCACCCTTCTCACCCTCTGCTTTGGCTGGGGAATGTCGCCTGACATCTGCACGTATAATGCAAGTCAATGGACCTGATGTGAGGACGTCAGCAGTCCTTAGACCGCCGGAGCCCAGAGCAGAGGAGGCTGCATTAATCGGTCTAGCAGCCTGGAGGGAGCCGGTGAGGCTGAGGATCGGGTAAGTAAATCTGGTTCATTTGAGTCCCCTAGACAAAACAAACACTTAACCCTTACATTGACGGGATAGCCTCCACTGCAAGGGTATATTTTGTTTTTCCCCGCAGTTATTCTTTAAATGTATTTTTTTTTTTAAATGCAGCCAATTTGGTATCAGTCTCTTGCAGTGCCTGTACAGCAGATCTCAGGGAAGGGGTGGAAGAAGCAGCACAAGAAGACAATCAAGTGTGTTACATTGCAAGTAGAGAGCAGAGTGACAGAGATGAGCTGAGCAGTGTGTTGCTTCTCCTTTCACTGTCCAGTCATAGGGTAGGGAGGAGGACCTGATGAGAAACTAGCGTCTTAGAGTCCCCATCATGCTCCTGTCTACCAACAGCAAAACTCCTCGGCCACTACACTTATCTGTGTGACATGTCGGTGGCCGGGTAGGGAACTGAGTAAAGCTGAGTCTATAATTTTGGCTGTTATGGACATTCCAGCTTCAGTGTCTGCCTTCACCATGCATCCATGGTGAGAGATTCAGGTACTTGTTGCCGGCAGGTACATGAATCTGACATTTGTCACACAAACGCGGATATTCATATGAGTGTCTGTAATGAATTTCAGGGAATGTATCATTTTCTCTTGACAGAGGAGAAACCGTACAGGGCAAGCTTCCAGTCACAGGGATTACTGTCATTGGGTATGACAGTGATTACATGATCAGGAACAAGTCATTTTGGCTTCCATTTGTTAGTTTGACACCAGGAGATTGAGCACCCTCCCGGCACAAACACTTGCCACATATATGCAGCTGCATGGAGGAATGCCCACTTCCGCGATGCTGCATATATATACGCTGGTGGCAAGGAGTTAAAGACAAGAGGAAAGAACACTGGATGACCATAGTGGCCAGTCAGGTCACAAGTACCATTTTAGACCATTTGCATTACAACATGAAATCAGGGATCTGAGTGGCTGCTGTAGGTAATGTCACAGTTTTTCCTTTGCTGTTGTTAAGAAATGTATACTATAAAACATATCAGTATGACATATTGAATACAACAGATCAGCTTGATATATTTAAAATCCATTAACAGCTGCTATAAGTAAATATAATAGGTGGCTGCATTCATCTGCAATACCAAATCATAACCTTAAGCAGCATATTAAAGGCCAGTTCACACCACAGCGTTGTGCTAAACGTGCAGTATCTGTGCTTTTAGTGCACGCTGCACCTAGCGTGTGATACCGTATGCTAGGTGTGTTCCGTTGCTATTCATTTGACTGGCACCCCAACACACCTCCTGGCCGCAGTGTGTTGCAGCACAGTAGTGAAAAAAGTAGTTCATTCCTTTGCTGCAAAGCATGGCTGCTGGGAGGTGTGTTAGGGTGCCAGTCAAATGAATGGCAATGAAACACAGCTAGCAACCTGGTAACCTGCACTGTGTGATACAGATAACTTGCATTTGACAGCCAGACCTCACAGGAAGTAGGTTGAATGATGCTGGACGTCATTTAACCTGAAAGAGAACTGGTGCTAAGTCTGCGGGGGACAGCACTGGCACGGTGTGAGCAAGAGCTGATTTGTTTTCTCTTTTTTGAGGGCGCATTCCTACTTTTTAAAAGGAGAAGTATGTGGAGAGTGAAATGCACTCATGCTCATAGTTAGAGCCGACGTGTGACACTGCAGCTGTCACATGTCGGCTCTATTGATTGAGAAATGAGCGATCACAAACTGCTGATCGCTTGGTTCATGATCTTCTCCCTGCAGAGAGTGGTGACTATCAGTCACTGCTTACTGCTCCCCGCAGGGATTCTCTCCTCCCCTCTCCGTTCCGCCAGAGCTAAGTGGGAGAACAAACGGAGGGACGGGCACAGCTGGAGATGCAGAGCCCGCTGTCAATCAGGTAGCAGGGTGGATCTGGACAAAATTGTTGGGACCTTTCCTGGCTGCAGTGAGGCTCTGCGCGGTCAGCATATAGTGGGCAATAGCCTACTACATGCTGGATTTTGGATCACAGGAGGTCATTAGTGAATATCCTCCTGTGATCCTAAAGGGAACTACAGTCAAAAAATGTTTGGCTATATTTCTCTTTTAAGAGTTAATGCGTGTTACGGCATGTGTTACTGTACATTGCAGTAACACTTATTATTCATTATGAATAGGCTGCCAGCACACCACAAAAAAAAAAAGCACGTGACCCATTTTTCATAATGCAGTGCACAGTATATGCATAGTTGGGCTCTACTGTACAATGCGATTTGGTGCTATTCACAATGAACGGCACCGCACCCAGAGCAGGTTCATTGCCATGCGTTGTCACAGAGCACTAGCACATGCATTGCCAGAATGCAAAGTGTGAATGAACTCTAAAGTAAATTTTGGCAGTCACTGCCGCATACTGAAACCGACGTGCTACTAATGAGATGAATGTCAATGAGCAGTAGCAGAGAGATTTTAGGGCTTATTCACACCATCTCCACAGCAGAACGTTTTTTTTTTTTAATCTAGACCAAACATGCTTGCACATTAATTCCAATACTAAACATGAGGCTAGTTCACGCCATTGCATTCAGTTCCAGAGCTATTTTTTTTTAAAAAAGGTTCAGCATGCTGCTTTTTTCTTCTTCTCTGGAACGCACCAAAGCTGCATGTAAACGCCCTTAAAACCCTAACGAAACCAATTGAGAACAAACACAAATGCATCAAAAATACGCACACGTGCTTGCAGAAACACATGCAGATTTAGTCTGGAGATGGTGTGAACAAGCCCTAAGGCCCCATTCACACTAAGCGACACTTACCTTGAGTGGATCCGCGCAGCCGGGATAGCGCGACCTTCACCGTCGGGCTGCATGCAAAAATAGAAAAAGCGGGTGACATCCGCGGGGAAAAAGGGTCCTGCACATGCGACGGGCGTAATGGAGCTGTACAATAGAACAGCGTCATTGAAAATCATTGTACGGCGACTTCTTGCGCTATCGCGCAGCAAATAAGCAGAAATCGCGCAATTAAACGCCCAGTGTGAATTGGCACTAATAGCCCGTGTGGGCCTGGCCTATGGACTGTCCTCATTATAACCCAGAGACTGCATCAGCTGGTTATAATGAGGCAGACCCTCCCAATCAGAAATCAGTCATGGGGAGAAAAACACAACTTCTAATGAACAAGGTAAGAATCTGCACATAGCTTTCTAAAATCCTATCAATGTCTATAGTTCACATAGAGGGTATTGTATTTTTTTTTTTTTTTTTTTACAAAAATGGAGTTACACTTTAAAGGGACCTGCCATGTGGGCTGAATCATTATTAATGATAAAGTCAAGGAATTAGAAATCCAGTATTAGTAATTGAGGCATTACACATCTGAAGACTGCCTTGATTTCATTACAAGTATATGGCATAAATATTTACTTTTATAGGGAACTTGTGCTCAGTTTAATGCGAGGGTTGATATTGCTTTCTTCCCTCTGATATTTGTTGCTTGGCTTTAACATTAATCCTGTGCCTTCAATACTTTACGAGACATTGACCCAGACAAAGCATATTGATTAGAATCCATGTAATGTCTGAATTCCTGATCTGCATGCTTGTTCCATGTCTGCTTCAAAAGTATTAAAGTCATCGGATCAGCATAACTAGCATTTTGATTTTTAGCAGATGTGATATTTTATCAATATCGATTTTTTAAGCTGGAGAAGGTGTTACCAGAGTTTATTTGACAGCTGTATGTCAGAACAATGATAGGGTAATGCTACATGTATGTAATGCTGTTTTGTTATAATTTTCCCATATAAAGCTTTGTGATTTTATATAATCCTGAGATTTCACCCATCGCTGTCCTATATATTTTTTTTTTTATTCATTGATCTAGATACACACCTTTTTTATTTTCCTCAATCTTAAACACTGTACACAGTACAAATGGCATCTGGGGTGCAGGGGGGCTACATTTCCAGCAGCTGGACAGCAGTATGGCTTTAAGTCGAGGTCAGATGAAAGAAGGCTTTGTGAATGCCTTATAGCTAGTGAGCATGGGTAGCCGCTGTCTGGGTGGACTTTGGTAATGTCTGAATGTGATGTAGAGCCAGAAGCTGATGTATATTCAGGGCTGGTGCACACCACACGGCAACACATAGTTTATAACACTGTGCCATGTGAGGGAGCACTGCAATATGTTATTATAAGTCAGTGTCTTGTTAATCTCAATGTAAGTTCTATTTGCTGCAGCACATTGTGATAAATTGATACAGGAACCATTTTATCACAACACCACACCAATGCACTGTGTTAGTGTGAATAGGTCCTATACAAAGCAAGACTTTTTGCTTTGGGACTACGGTGGATAATGCTGCTCAGTGGGACCAGAGCATGCAGCCTCCACCACAAACACAATGCTAGTATTGTCAGACATCCTTGTACTCTCTGCCTGGCGCTTGTAAGGGGCACCTAGGAACAGCTAAAGATGGTAAATTGTCATTTTCAGTAAGTTGTTTGATAAAATGTAAAAGCGTGTGTCTCAGATCAGAAGCTTTGTTTTCCACGAGTGGCCAAAGGCATCAATACTTAATCTTGTATAACACTAAAAACGTAATTGTGCATATAAAATGTAATGCAATGTACTAATAAATCACTTTTGCACCATGAAAGTTTTGTTTGACTTCTAGAAATTCATGTGGCAGAATGTAGAAACGTATTTTTCCAGTTTTCAGCAGAGTCCGGGATGATCGGATCTCCTGCTTGTTTATTGTTCCATTTCAACACGCATTCTGTCATTTTGACACCCAGGACGTTGTTGTATTGCTTCTGGTTTGCATTTTCCATATATTCCTGGGGATAATCAGCTATCGCCAGCCAACAGACTATGGTATGTATTGCAAGGCAGAGCTGGTTTAACCCATTGACTGGCAATCCAGTGCAGTTAATTTAGGAAGGCGCTGCGCACCTCCTGCTGCTTAGTGAAAGTTTGCTTAGAACCACAAAAAGTAAAACCTGTGTCCACATAACTGCACATGGTTACTAAGCAGAAAATGGAGATGTGCAGTGTGTTCTTTTGAAGCTGTGGACGCCAATGATACTTTTTCACCCCCGCTCCACATTTAAGATAATTATCTGCTCCTGGTTTTCCAAAATCACTTTTTTTTTATTTTATTGAAATACCTTAGCTGTTAATCAGAGAAGAGGAAAAATAACTATGAATTTTCCATATTCTCTTAGTGGCTTACCAGGTAAATGGTTAAATCCGTTCGAAGGAATAAATGAAATAATTCAGTGATCGCTATACTGGATCTGTACATTGCGTAAGAGGCCTCTGCTGCCTCTTTGATTCCTATATCACTAATCTTGTACAGTCTTCTGCTATGAATCTGATCAATCACCGTGAGAAACTTCTTAGTATTGTCATTTTTTCCTCTTTAGGTTTGCTTTGTGTGAGGGTGTAGGACTATCAGATTTAGACCAACAATAAATATCAAATGGAACAGGCAGTGAGTGCTCACCAGAACGTGACACGAGGCAAAACTGACCACCCATAAGCTGACATTCATAGTCTTTTATTTTGATACAAAGTTTTGTTGGGTTGCAGCCTTAAAGGGACACTAAAGTTGGCCGTCCTTCCCCCATCTCGCCTAACTGATACTCTGTACATCAGTACGGAGCTCTGCCAGTATGAGAATGTGCAGAAGGCTGAGCTCCGCAGCCCTGATCAAGTGATCACAGTTGCAATGCTTTTCAGGCTTGAATGAAAAAATGAAAGAAATGCATGTTTTTTTGTTATATTAACACTCACTCCTGTGATGGACTACAATCTCAAGTTTAGTTCACTAATTTGTATTGATAGTACATTCCATCCTGGGAGTGAGGTTGGAGTGGTGACTACAACACACACAGGGACAATGAGGAACAAAAGTAGTCACCCACCAGAAGGAAGGACAGTGTCGGCACCAATTCAGAGATGATTTGAGGATCTACAGCCGAGTGATACACAAATCAGATACATTTATGTTCATAGTTAAGTTGCTATTAAAGTCAAAATGTTTTTTAAGCTATTTCAAATGATGATTAAATCACTTACAATGGAGGCTGCTCCTTGATGTTTAAGGCTGGGTTCACACCTGGGCTGATCGAAGCGCTGAAAAACGTTCAGCAAGTGAAATCCCATAGATTCCTATTGGCATGGCATGGTTCCCACCTGGGCTGAAAAACACCCTACGCCAAAACAAGTACAGGAGCTTCTTTTGGGCGTATTTCAGCGCTTATCCATTGTTATTCCCGAGTGTGGCTCAGTGTTAACAAAGCGGTAACCCCGAGCCACACTCGGGAATACAGCATAGGACTTACCTTGTCCGCGATCCCCGCTGGGTCCTCCGCCCGCTGCCGTCTTCCGGGTTCTGTCCCTTGCGAGCGTCCGCGGGGAAAATCATACCGCCAGGGAGGTTAAAAAACGAGCGTTGAACACGCGTTTCAATGAACGATAAAAAAAGCTAAAAACCGCATCTATAGTACGCCCAGGTGTGAACCCAGCCTAAAGGTTTTTGTTTCCTGCAGAATCAGCTGGTCCCATGAGCACTGATCCTGATATCCTGTTTTAGGCCCCATTCACACCAGGGCAGTTCGGTCGCGCCGACCTGGACAATCCCATATATTCCTATGGGGGATCGGTTCATGCAAGCGAACGGCTCCGTGTGATCCGAACCGCCTACTGCCCCAAAATACTCCCTGAACTACTTTTTTCGCGCTGATCAGTGCGTTTTCCATATAGATTCTAATAGAAATTAGCTGATCAGTGCGTTTTTAACTACGTTTCAGCACTGAAACGCGATATAAAACGCCCTTTCAAAACTCGTGTAAAAGCCACAGTTTTTGAATGGGACCTCATTTGTGAATGGGACCTCAGGGTGGCTCTTGACCCGGGCCGGCTCCTATGGAGCCACCCTTTGTGTGTGCAAGTAAGCTGTGCGTGTGTGTCTCCACAGAGAGGCACTGTAAAGCAAGTCTCTCCCCTCCTCCCTGCTCCCCTTTTCCTCATTTTCCCTTTTTCAAGCTAGTAGCTGGATGGCTGCTGGAGACTGTTCTTTTCATCATTAAAAAAAAGGTTGAGAGTTTAATACTACTTCAAGGGTCCTGCATGCAAGGTTTAAAGGCCAAATCTAGCATCACTTTAAAGTGGAACTAAAGCCAAAGTTTTTTTCTTTTTCATTATGGACAGAGCAAGGGGGTGCTCTAACCTGTCAGGTTTTTTTTGCTATTGGTCAGATCTTCTTTTACTTCTTGTGCCATACCTACATCAGGAAGAGAAAGAAAATCAATGCAAAGTGAGGGAAACCCCTGTTGTCACCAGAACGAGTGTCCTCATTGGGAGATGGTCCCTCTCTTCTTGTTCTGTTAATAACTATTTGGGCTTTTCTTTTACTTTTCAGTGATAAGGATCACTGGGACAGATAGTGTGAATCTCCCTAATGGGGACACCGGCTGCAATAAAAACCTGACTGGGGGGTGTAATCTCTCTCTCCACTCTATCTAAAACTAAAACAAGGTTTTGCTATTCGTTTTACTTTAATATTTTATAGATTGTGGCTTGTGTGAAAGCTGGGAGCCTGCAGTGACATGGCGGTGCCCTGTGGTGGTCTCCGGGCATCGGAACATCTACACAAGGGGGGGTTACAGGTAAATAAGATGCATATAATGGGTGCAATGCACACAAGATCTCATGGGAATCATCATCATCATGATGATGAAATGACGGGTCACGTGACAGGGTCTCTTTAAAGCCCCTCCATTCTCTTCTCTTTGCGTAGAGGAAGCAAAGCGGACATCCTGTTTCCCTGGTAACCGGGTGACGTCACAGGCGCTGTAGATCCCGGTGAGCGAGCTCGCTCTGGCAGCATCCCCGGGACTGTGATCAGAGTAAGCGGCCCGCCTGAGGGATGCCTCCGCCCGGCCGAGCCGCGACCCATGGAGCCGCCGCTGCTACACCTGGCTCTGCTGAGCAACCTGACGGCGCTGAGCGTCCCGGGCAGCACCGGCGCATCGACCGGAGGAAGGGACGGCGCCGCCGCTCTGAGCCCGGCTACCAACCGCAGCTCCCCGGAGCCGGCTGAGGAGCCCGGGGGCAGCCCGCTCCTGCACGGGGTGGCCGTAGCGTGCCAGGCGCTGCTGCTGCTCGCCATCTTCCTGCTGTCTTGCCTGGGCAACTGCGCCGTCATCCTGGTGATCGCCAAGCACCGGCAGCTCCGCACTGTGACCAACGCCTTCATCCTGTCCTTGTCCCTGTCCGACTTCCTGACCGCCCTGCTCTGCCTGCCCTTCTCCTTCCTGCTGCTGTTCTCCAGGAGCGGCGTCTGGCTCTTCGGCGACCGCTTCTGTTTCGCCAACGGCTTCTTCAGTCCACAAGAGGGGCTACTACCACTGCATGTACGTGTTCCACTCGGCCGGCTCTAGGCTGGGGGCCACCTACAGCATCTCGCTCATCGTGCTCTGCTACCTTCTGCCCTTCGGCCTCATGTGCTTCTGCCACTACAACATCTGCAAGGCGGTCCGGCTGTCGGAGATCCGCGTCAGGCCCGTGACCACCTACGCACACCTGCTGCGCTTCTACAGCGAGATGAGGACGGCCACCACCGTGCTGATCATGATTGTCTTCATCATCTGCTGCTGGGGGCCGTACTGCGTCATGGGCCTGGTGGCCGCTGCCGGGGATTACCCCTTCACGCCGCTCATGGACACTGTGGCAATCTGGATGGCGTGGGCCAACGGGGCCATCAACCCGCTCATCTATGCCATCCGCAACCCTAATATCTCCATGCTGCTCGGGCGCAATCGAGAAGAGGGTTACAGGACTAGGAACATTGCCGCTTACCTGTGCACGCAGGGTCAGAACAGGGAGAACAGAGGCCGGGCTGACCCCGTTCGAGACCGCTACACAAACAGACACGGGCAAGGCAGTCGGGTGTCTTCGTCCAGTCCAGCCAATGGTGGGGATGTGGCCATGTGGGCCTGCAAGAACCCCACTGTGCTGTTCTGCCGGGATGGCCAAGCAGACACCATGGCGGAGCCTGCTGGCATAAAATCTGAGACCGCAGACACAAGCCTTTGACATGTCTAATAATCTTATATTATTGCCCACTGGTTGGGTAACAAACTCGGTTCAGGTAGGCCACGTGGGAGGGAAAAAATGGTTTCCGGGATTATCAAGTATTAAATTTAAATATCCTTCTGAGCTATTACCTGGTTATCATTAGGCCCAAGTAGAACCAACGTATTGGCCGTGAGGAGCACAAGGCTACCCAAGTCTGCCACTTCTAAAAAATAAAATCTGGTCTGGTATTGATACATCGGTCTGTATTCATCAGGATGTGTCCAGCATCAGAGCATTGCATACAAGCAAATAGGAGACCCAACCAGCATCATTTTGGTTTTTAAGGACGTCGCCAGCAGAATTAGGGGAATGTTCTCTGAGCAGGAAACAGTTTCTCCTTTTTTAGAACCTTCATGGGAAAGTGGAAACATGTCTCCACCTCTGTGATCAGTCCTATATACTGGAGGCATTGCAATGAATTCTCATTGGTTCCCATTCTTATTCTCTTATGAATGTGAATTGTCAGCTCCTAGAGTATCTGAAGGGTACCCATGTTCAGATGTTGCTTGTTACTGTGTCATTAGGTCTATGGAATGCATGTGTCTATTGCTATCAGCCCCCGTCTCTTCACGATGTGACATCACAGGTGCGTTGTGGTAGGGCAACCTGTTCATTTGAAGGGGCTGCCTGCCGTACCTAATCACATGCACCTCGTTTAAAAATGCCACTACATCACATGATGATAGGTTACCATGCGTTGGCTGGGTGCATTGGGGTGCCGTTAAGAAATAATAGCAGCACAGCGCACCTAACATTGCAACATGCACACCTCTGCAATGCAAGATCATGTGTGGCGTAGCACATTCTCCTGCATTGCAGAGGTGTGAACTAGGGCTGAAGTATCACAACATAGTGGATGGATCCCAGTGGCCACAATGGATACTTAATGCCCAAGTGAACCTTCTAAATACATTCCTAATGCAACAAAAGGTGTGAAAAGTCTTAGAACCCCCTTTGCTATAATGGATGTTGGTGCAATAGAGTGTCATTCACTCTGAATGGCATGCCAACATGCTTTCTCATGCACTGCTGAAAATGCTGCGTACACATTGTTGGTGTGTTAGGCAGCCCATTCAAATGAATGGTCTCCATTAACACAACACAACCGTAAAAACACAGCCAAGCCGTTTGCTTTCTTTAAAAAGCTGCCAAAAAGCCTGTCCCCTGCCAGCATGCTGCAGAGAATGACCCTTGCTCTGTCTGGAAACGGTGGTCTGTCTGCTGAGGTTTGTTGCACCCCCAGACCTCTGCAGAGAGACTACCGTTTCCACACAGAGAGCAATGGTCCTTCTCTGCAGCATGTTGCCAGGGGAGACACTTTTCTACTAATGTGCTAAAAGAAAACTATCTGTAAGGAGTCTTTTTATAAACAATAGAGCCATTGTCTTTGCGAATCTCTGTGCATGTTTATTCTGTGCGAATGGCTGCACAAACAAACGTTCTTGTTATATTTTCTTTAGAAGTCAAAAGTATTTTCAAATGTCTACTTGTAATACCACATTATGGCCACTGGGTGGAGCTGAGGAGCAGAAGTATTTCATCAGCTCCACCTAGTGGCCATAAAGTGTTATTACAAAATATATGAAAAATACATTCAACCTCATTTTTATTATTATACAGGATTTATATGGCGCCAACAGTATACAATACAAGGAGGACATTATAGTTACAAGACCAGGAGGGCCCTGCCATGAGAGCTTACTATCTTTATGGAAAATATACTGAGACTGTTCGTTTTGTGCATCCCTTCACATGGAGCACACATTTGCAAACATTTGCAGGGCCAATGGCTCTGCAGGTTGTTTATAAATAGACCCCTGAGACTTTGCACACCTTTTTGTTTTGATGCACCTGGACTGTATTCAGCCAAAAGTTTATTTGGGCTTTCAAGAGCATTTAAGCTGGCTAAGCTCCCATTCACACACGTGGAGTGCAACATCATTCATTCTTTTTAATGGGCTGCCCTAAGCACAGCAAATGTGGCACAGAAGCTCATTCACTTTTTGTGTCTTTCAGATGTGTTTTCTTTTTACCATGCTTTTTTTGTGCCCTTTGTTGCACATCTTTGCTCATGAAAAATGTGCATATTGCTTGGCTTAGTTTGGGGGTGCCACTAACAATTAATGGTACTGTAGGCACAGCATGCATCCTTTGTGAACGTGCACAAGATTGCCGGATTTTGCACTTGTTTAAGAGCTACGCAAGTGTGAATGGGAGCTTAAAGAGGCCAACTATATCCAAGAATATTTTAGCTTTGCTTGCTTGGTGGTAAATTAGTATCTTTTGCTGACTTCTCGCATGTAATTCTCTTCTCACTTCTCCTACTTAATTAGTTTAAAGCTGAGTCATCATTATGCCTAGTTCCAGCAAACTAACATCTTTATTACTAGGGATGTCCAGATACCAGTGCCGATATGTGGCATTTTCATGAGAACTACCAGGGTTGCAGAGGTTGCAGCTGGGACCTGGCTCTGGCGCTCCACCACTGTCCTGATATCATTAGTCTGTATTGTTTTAGAAAAACTGTCACATGACAATAAACATAAATGTATCAGTACTTGTGTCTGTGAGCACTTAAGTATCAGTACTTGTACTTGGAAAAATGGTATCGGTGCATCCCAAATATATATTTATATAAAACAAATCATACATTAAAACAATGATGTACAAATCCCAGGAGCCCCGTATGCTCCTTACAAATGAAAGCTGCCTCCTAACTTTAGAGTTTTTCTCTAGTCTTGTCTTGTAGCTGGAAAAGTATCTGTACTTGTATTTGTACCGAGTATGGTACTTGGTATCTGAACATCCCTAGTCCTATTACAAAGCCAGATGATGATCTCTTTGTCTGTGTGATGGGTAGTCTGTGAGCACTTAAGTATCAGTACTTGTACTTGGAAAAATGGTATCGGTGCATCCCAAATATATATTTATATAAAACAAATCATACATTAAAACAATGATGTACAAATCCCAGGAGCCCCGTATGCTCCTTACAAATGAAAGCTGCCTCCTAACTTTAGAGTTTTTCTCTAGTCTTGTCTTGTAGCTGGAAAAGTATCTGTACTTGTATTTGTACCGAGTATGGTACTTGGTATCTGAACATCCCTAGTCCTATTACAAAGCCAGATGATGATCTCTTTGTCTGTGTGATGGGTTCTCCATAGTGTGGAATAAACACCGAATTTGGAAATCTTGCTGCAGGAGGATAACCCCCTTTGTCATAGTCTTAGGATTCGGAGACACAAACTGCTGAGCGGAAATCTTGGCATCAAAGTCTTCAAATGCTTTAAGAATTCAGTAGGTGATTCTAATCACCGTTGTCGGCATAAAACTGACAGATGTGGCTGTGGTTTGC
>NW_017306288.1:1526434-1582322 GCF_000935625.1 Nanorana parkeri
CATCACCTTTTGTCAGATTGATTTGGCCCATCAGACTGCAGTTTGTGTCTCTCCCTACGTGGCCTGAATCATGCGCGTCTTACAGACCATTGCGTTCTAATGGCTATTGATGTTTTTGTCTGAAGTTGTGCAGACACGGTATAATACTTCCGTTCTGTCTGGCTGCTTGTGCTTTACTCGTAATCAAAGTCGCCATTAAACATAAATGAACGGATGGCCTGGCTGTCAGCTGGGATACTGATTGGGATTGCATGTATCTGCGTCTTCAGCTTTTGTTAGTTTGGCCAAGACGGTGGACGCAATGTATCAGGGCGTTTGAAGTAGGGATGGTCTGTGTTGTCCCTTTTTTTTTGTATTTCAGATTTCGACTCTTGTTTCCCAGGGTCAGTTTTGAGTTGATTTGCAGAAGTGTGGGGTTGTGGGGGGGAGGGAGACAGGGGACAGACACCTCTTCTTTCTGATGTTTAATAACATCAATAAATTGTGCCCAGTGGGAGATGGTTTCTGATTGGTTGCCATGCACTTTATTAAAGAAAGGTAGAAGTGCCAAAGTGTGTACACTATAATTCAGTAGTGTTGCTGCCATGTAATGCATTAGGCATATGATATCATCACCAAATCCCCTTAATTGTCCCCCTAATTCTGAATAAACCACAATAAATATGCACATTCCATGTGGTCAGGAGTGTAGACCGGCCTTTCTCAACCTGGGTGCCTTTTGGCTTCTTCATGGGTGGCTTGAAATGGCTGCACAAACAAACGTTCTCGTCATAATTTCTTTAGAAGTCAAATGTATTTTCAGATGTCTACTTGTAATACCGCATTATGGCCACTGGATGGAGCTAAGGAGGAGAAGTATTTCTATGCTCCTTATCTCCATCTAGTGGCCATAATGTGTTATTACAAAATATGTGGCTGCCAAAACCAAGTCCCTTCTATCATCACACTGTTGTCCTCCTGTGCAGCCATTATTATTATTATTATTATTACATTATCTGTTGAATGAACAGTTATTGGTTATTTCTCTTTAAGCAAGTGACTACATCTAAATATTTCATATTTGCCAGGATGTGGAGCTCTATGTGAATTCCTTTCCTCCTTATAGCTGTTGTAGTAAAAATAGACCTGAATGACTCAGAGGAGGGACAGAACCCCCTTTCTCTATTGAATTAACACAATCTGCCAAAAAACATAAAGACAATACTGAACTTTATTACCATTTCTTATTTGTATGGGATTCTTTTTTCAAAAGATACATTTGGTGTTCTGTCTTTTCAGCATCGACAGTTATTAATCAGAGTTATAAATGTCACCATAGTATTGTTACAGAGGTCACAGTCTATGCCACCTTAATTATTACCACATTTCTTATAAAATGAGAAATGATAATGAAAGGTGGTTGCTTGCTTTGCTTTGATGTTTCTGCATCTACAGACCCAATCATCTTTCTATTCATAATCATGTGTGGGCCCTTCCTGATTGCTTATTTGCTGGCGAGTGCTGGTTCACTGCCTTATTCTATGAATGGCAGGTTTCCTCAATGTCCTCGGTGTTCCCACTTTGACGGAATTAAAAATAATCAGCCTTACGCATTAGCACCTCTTTTGCAATTACCAAGCCCAAGCCCGGCATTACGATTACGTGTATTTCAGCGCTGATCATTTCAGTTATGTAACTGAAATTGTGTGGAGTCTCTTCGCCTCGGGGGCAGGGTACCCTTGTATAAATTAAGTCAATGGAAAAATTGGTTTAACAGCTTTTTTAAACCTTCTATATTCGCTTTGTTAATGCTTGCTGTGATAAAGGTGGACTGCGCCTCCTGAGACCCGGTACATGAAACATTGCAAAATGTATTTATTTATTTTTTGCATTTATTATTATTATGCGGGATTTATATAGCGGCAACAGTTTGCGCAGCACTTTACAATATAAGGGAGACAGTACAATACAAGACAAGATGGTAAGGGTGGCCCCGCCCCTGAGGGCTTACAATCTAAAAGGGAGGGAGAAGTGATACATGAGGAGGTAGCTGTATGGGGATGAATTGTTTGAGAACGTGATGGTTGAGCGGTTAGGTTGAGGTGGGATAGGCTTCCCTGAAGAGATGTCTTTTCATTACTCCTTGAAAGACCTTTGAGTGGTCCACAGCAAACTCTTGTGTGTCCGTTTTAATTTTGGTGTGCACCCAGGACAGGTGAACACCCTTCCCTGCTCTTATGATGATATACTTTGCTCCTGTAGGGTGAGCTAGAAATGAAGGATAATCAGTATTGATCATTCTCTTTCCAGAAATCTTTTAATACAACCCCGAAGAAATGTCGCTCTTGGCTCGTCTTGGGTTTGGGTGTATGGTCCCTCTTTGTTTTTTTGGACCCCCCGTTACCCATTGCAGTCTTTCCTGCATATGGTCTGATTTATAGCTCCGTCTAGTTTCTAAATAATGTTGTAGGATATTTTCATACTTCTTATTGCTGGGCTGGACATATCCCACGAGCCAGGTTGCCAATGCTACAGAAGATTAAATCTGGCACCCAACTTTTGAGGGTTTTTTTTTCTAGTTGTCAATGGTGCTGGCTCCTGGATTGGACGGCCTGGCTCCTTCCATATCAATTTGTCCACCCCTGTCCTATCCTATATAATGCAATGGTGCCACCTTTTGCTTTAGCACTGAGATTTCACCACTAGCACACCCCATTGGTCTTTGCCCAGTTACATGGGTTTGGAACATGGTGTGAAGTGCTGTCCAGCGGCGGCCTCTGTCCCCCATTCTGTGACTGATCATTGATTGCTAGTGAGTAATCAGAGGGGGTTGACGGGCTATGATTGCCCTAGTAGAGAAATTGCACCCTAACCCTTCCCTACTTATCTTCATTGTAATCAAAGCAATGTTCTTTGCTACAATTCCACCAGTACCTGAGGATCCGGTGCATTGTGAAGGGTAGTAGCACCTTTTCCCTGTGTACTGTTAACCGGCCCCCCATTTTTATGACCTGGCTTGACTGTGAGATGACACTGAACTCCAGGATGTTATATTCCTGTCTCTCTTACCAGTTGCTGCTAATGTGCCAAATGGTAGGATTTGTTGTACCATATTTTATAGGAAATGACCATAGAGGTATAAAATGTTCCCATATATATAATAATATAGCCATAATAATAAAGTGGACCTGTCATGGGACCCAGTACAGGAGTATCAGGTGCAAAGGCTCTGGGTATCGCATGTGGACACCTGTGTACATAGACGTAGACCCCACCCCCTGCCCCCCATGTGCCCTCATGAAGGTGAGACCACTAGATATTGTTCCACATGCTGAAAACACATTTTGCAGCTTTGATAGCCAGCAAAAGGGGCCCTTTAACAAAGACTGAAGTCTTCTGTACATTTAGGCACCATATAGTGCAGTCCCAGATATGGGGACTTTCTGGAGCGCCACCAAACCACTTTTCATGTGACTAATGCCTTGTTCACACCAAGCGCGGAGCAGGAGCAGAGCAGTTACAGACCGGAGCAAAACTGCGTCCAATGTATTCCAATGGTATTTTTAGCTCCAGTTCACATCACAGCGTTCAGGTCCAGAGCAGGTAAAAAAACTGCAGCAAGCCCTATTTTACCTGCTCTGGAACGCATCAAAAACACCTGGAATGCACTGAAAGCCCATTTAAAAACATAACATTTTTTTAACCAAAAACGGGCCGGAACGCATAAACGCGGCACAACCCACTGCACTACGTGTGCAGAAACCTGAGCGGATCTGCTCTGCATTTGGTGTGAACAAGGCCTAAAGGTTTGCACGGCTGTCATTTAAAATTTGTGGTCGGAGTTTGGTGACAGGTTCACTTTAGTGGTACACTGTGAATAATTTTCTTTAGCACTACTGAGTGTTCTATATAAAAAAAGCCGACTTGTATATTTAGTGCAGGGGATATTATTTTGTCTTTTTTGTTTGTTTTAATACCATTATTCATTTCCTGTGTGTGCGTCTTTTGGTGTGCATTTTTAATGTTTGTTTTTCTTTATTTGAATATAAATGTGAGATAATAAGTGGTAATTGTTTTGCTGAATGATGCGATAGCTTATTTATTAAAGGGGGAACAATAATGAGTATTATTATTGTAACATTACTTTTTATGCATCCTTCACATTTACAATGCTGCTCCGTATTTTGACTCACATTTGATAAACAGATCTGTAGGTGATCATAAATTACCTTCATTGCTTATACATAGACTGATTGAAAGCTTATTACAAAAGAAGCGCAAAGAGGAGCAGTGTATAGCCACCACTAAGAACATTACAGTAACTTCTAGAAGCCAAATACAATGGATTTGTGTTTATGGGCTCCTCTGCAGCTCTTAGACATTGGGGTATCACACCATGGCCCTCACGTTTCAACAGTGTTGGGCCCCATTTTGCAGCGGGAATATTACAACACACAACACGAGGAATCCTATTGTTTACTATGGCCCCTGTTCACATCTGAGCGCGCTGCTGCTGCTTGTAGCTAAAAGCCTGTAGCTTGAAAAAGTACTTGAGCTTCTTTTGGAGCAGAGTCGAGCATTTTGGCTCCAATAGACTTCAATGGGAGCACCTGACAAATGTGTTAGTTTTTTTGCCTAGTAGCCAGCTTTGCTAAAAATAACAATAATATACAAAATTCAAGCTTGAAACGCTTATAAAAAACTAAACAAAGCCACTCAGCTCAAGTGTGAATGGTGTCTATAGGGGAAGAGTATTTGTGTTGCCCCTCATCTTTAAGCATTGCTCAGAAGATGATGGAGAATGTTGCCCGCTGATTGGTACCGCGCACTTCTTGCGCTGCTGATATGCCAATTTCTATATTTTAGTGAACTGATCCCCCTGTGCGCAGCCATTATATGGGCCAAGTCGACATTTAAGCAAATCTGCATTATAAACTGTTCCTGCAAAGCCATTTCAGGGACCACCAGTGTTCTCACGAGGTGTCTTCTGGGGGTTTTTGTTGTTGTTTTCTTTTGAGACTCCTGTAAGAGTAATATCCGAAAGCACCTCCCCAGCATAACACACAGATAAGAGGCATCTCTGCATTGTACTACGCTGCTTTGGGCAAAATGGTGCATTAAATCCTGTGTTTGCTGTGTGTTGTATGAGCTGCCTTCACGCATCAAATATTAACACACAATGCAGCAAAGTACCGCAACATTTTCAAACCACCCTGAAAAATCTCATACATGTTCAGGAGCCATGAGATTACACTGGAACCTGAGGATATGTCATTGTATTGTGGAGGGGGTGTGCTGACTCTTTCCATACCTTGAACATTGGGGCATATGGTGGTGGTCCTAACTCAGCTTTGAATACGTTTGCAGCAGTGATTCAGCTTAAAGGAAACCTGCAGTGAGATCATATACAGGCTGGCAATGCTGTCCTCTCCATTTCAAAATGACATTTGCCTGGCTGTCATGCCAATCAAGTGACTAAAATACTTCCTGAGCCACTAACATGAAAGAGTATGTAGATGCGGAGTTCTCACTTTCTAATCCAGGGGCAGGCAACCTCGGCACTCCAGCTGGGGTAAAACTACAAATCCTGTCATGTCTGTGGCTGTCAGTCTTGTAATGCCTCATGGGGCTTGTAGTTCCACATCAGGTGGAACAATGTTACCCACCCCTGTTCTAATCTATATTCTTGTTCTGTGTAAGTGACTCAAAGCCCTGGATCCGCATGGCAGCCATTGAACTAGCACTCTTGGAGGGGCAGCAGTAGCAGCCTCCATATGTCTCTTAGTGATAGTTTCCTTTTAAGGTGCCTGCAGCAGAGAGGCCATTTTAGTTTAATATTGTGTAGTACAGGTTGGCTTTAATTTGGGCATAAGCACCACACTGTTTTCTTATCGCTCGGCAAAGAAGGTCAAATCGACTTCTGCATTGTCTGTCTACAACACCCGGATTTTGTGTTACAGATTTATGTTAAAATTCAGTTTGAAGAGTTTCCTATTTTCATATTGTTATTATATTTTTTATTGTATATTTTATGATTATTATTTGTGTGTGTGTGTGTATGTGTATGTATGTATGTATGTATGTATGTATGTATGTATCACGAGCACTAAATCCTATTTTACGAGTGACGCCCCCATTTTATTTGAACCTTTTCTGGTTTTGTAATCTTAAGACGCCTTTAAAACGTTTTTTTTGGCTTTGAGGAAAGAAAATATCTTAAAGATGATATAAAACGCCAGTATTTTTTCTTGTACAGTATTTAAGAAATAAGTTTTATTGAACTTTTTAACTATTTGTGAGAAGTGGATGTATATTATTTTGTAACCTAAGCCAATAAAGGACTGATGCAGCAAATGTGGATGGTGGCCCAGCAGTGTTTTTGTTTTCGCATGTGTTACTGGACAGAACAAAGTTTAGTGCTCATTCACACTGTTGAAGCTCATTGAGGTGCTTTTTATTTTCATTGGCATTACATTAAGAGACAACTGTATCTTTAGTATATGTTGTCCTTAAAGAAGAACTCTTAGCAAACAAAATGTTCCCTTGCAGTAGGGCTACCACGGCACTGCAGAGGTTAAGTGCTTGTTTTGTCTATGGGGCTCAAATGAAGCAGATATGCTCACCTGATCCATGCAGTGGAGCTCACTGGAAAGGGGGACAGAGGTGAGTTTTACAGCAGGTGGGATCCATTCAGTTAAATGGTACCAAAGGTAGAGTTGTCCATTAAGGCAGCCCGTTCATTTTGAGTTCCTGACAAGCCTGAAGTACTCAAACGCAGCCTCTGAACTGCCATGTGTACGGCTCAATTAAAGTAGATGGGAATTTTGCTGACCTGCGCTTCAAAGGCAGGAAAACCATGCCATCAATAGGAGCCCTACAGCTGGCATCCAAATGTAAAGTAGAACAGTAGTAATCTTTATTAGTTGTACACTTGATTGTCCACTAGATGGCAGCAAAGATGCATTTTGTGTATTAATGTAAATGGGATTCCACTGTAACCTGGGGAAATGCTGCTGATCTGTCAGACGGGCTTTTGTTCTAATACTCTCCAGCTGTATCTAGGTTCATAATGCAGAAGTCTTACCATTAACACAGTGAGCCAACTAGTATTTTCTGAAGATGGTATGGCAGTGCCTTATTTTTCTCCCAAGGAAAGTAAGCAACTTTCGGTGGTGAAACTACAAATTCCATTGTGCATCTGTTCTGGGAATCGTTGCCGAGTCTTGCAATGCATCATGGGACGTGTAGTTCAACAGCTGGAGTGCCGAGGCTGCCTACCCCCTGTATGAACACATTCCCATCTCTTCTATGAATCTGTCCTAGGCACACATGGCATCAGTCGAGCCAATACTGATTCAGGTGGGTTTATTTCATAGAGGTTGTATTACCACCAGGTTCTAAAATCATTTCAGAGACACCTTCTAGGTCTGCCTAACTGCCACTGACATTACCGGAGATGGAGAGGACCCTCTCTCACTGCTGAATCACTCATTTTATATTGTGCGGCAATCACAATGAGATTCCTTCAGTGGGAGGCATAAGACTTAATGGCATGAACACCAATGGGGAGGTTTTGCTTCATGCAGGTGCCTACTTTTGGTCCCCGTGTGTGTTGAAAAGTAGTCACCGCTTCAAGCTCGCTCCTGTGATGGACTACAATCTCATGTTTAGATCACTTATTTGTATTGAGCGTGTAGTCCATCACGGGAGCGAGCTTGAAGCGGTGACTACTTTACAACACACACACAGGGATCATGGGGAACAAAAGTAGCCCCCCTCCAGAAGGAAGGACAGTGTCAGCACCAATTCAGAGATGATTTGAGGATCTACAGCCGAGTGATACACAAATCAGATAAATTTTTGTTAATAGTTAAGCTACTTGAATGTATTTGTAAGATTGAACTCCTGAGTTTAGTGTCACATTCAGGGCAGTGACTTAGTCTTAGGGTTGCCACATGTCCAGGATTCACCCAGACAGTCCGGATTTTGAATGCTGTGTTCGGGTTTCATGGCAGCAGAAACCCGGACACAAGATGTCAGGCAGACAGGGGCAACCAAAATTAATATAGGGCTACTGGCCTCACACTGAAAATATTCTCACCTGTGATATTTACTTATGAATGGGTGGCGCTATTTACATTTAAAAAAAAAGTGTCCCTCGAGTGTCCGGGTTTCACTGGAAGAAAAGGTGGCAACCCTACTTAGTCAACAGGTTCGGCGCCAATGATTCAGGACTGATGTGTCCCATGAGGTCATGGCTGCTTCCAACACAACCTAATCACACAGGTATTTTGCTTCCTGAAAATGGTCCTGTATATACAGTTAGATATCTCTGTTCTGGTAGACAAAGTGCATTTCTGACCTCCTGAAAATGCTAGCTGCCTGAGATGGCTTTACTTATTCCTAAGCTGTTGACAGGGATGCTTCTGAATTTATCTAGTGCGTGCTTGTTCCCGGTCAGCGATTCAAGAAGCCAGACAGCTATCATTTTCAGAAGGTGGTTTAGCAATGAAATGTGTCCTTTTGTATCAGCACAGGTTTTTTTTTTTTTCTAAATGCATGGCGATACAGGTAACCGTCCAAAGACAATTCTAGGAAACCTATACTGAGAAAGTACAGGAGGCTGCCACTTCTGACCTCTGCCTCTGAAAAGGATAGTTGCTCGGCGGTCATGCTGATCCAAGTTCTTTATTACTTCAAAGCACTAATCTGACCTGTAGATGAGGTATCATGGTGTCACTCTGACTTTTTAACCAGTTGACATCCGCGGTGTTAAACCCCCTTCCCATCCAGGCCATTTTTCAGTATTCAGCGCTGCGGTACTTTAACTGACATTTATTCCGTCATGCAGCGCTGAACGCTTGTCTCAGGTCATAAATTAAAAATATTAAAGCCAGAGTAAGCATTTTCAGAGGACAGTCATCAGTAGAGTGACTTACCATATGCACTTAAATTTTTTAAAAGCCCAGCATAAAACGGGATTTATACTTTACTTAAAGAGATCAGCTTGGCAAAAAAAAAAAGTGTGTGTGTATATTAAAAATGTAAAAGATCTCGCTGCACTCCTTACCGGAGTCAAAAGGACCCGTACGGACGGGTGGGTGCTTGTAGTGGCCACGGATGGCACCGTGAAACGATCAGATAGAAAATAACGTCACCAGCACTCCAAGGGATAATAAAGCAATAGTCCATTTATTGGCACATTGCCATTCAAATGCAAGCGCTTTCGGGGCCTCAGAGGGTCCCCTTCATCAGGCTCAGAATGACTCTGTGTATTAGGCCCCATTCACACCTATATTTCAGGTGCGATGAGGGATTCCTGTGTCACAAACATGCGTTTTCCTGCACAAGAATCCCTAATCTGGCATTTACATGCAGCAACTGTCACCCATTCAAGTTAATGATCAGGTGACAGCCGCTGCATGTACACACCTGCATACTGCATGTATTACATGCAGTTACAAAAACAATCACTCTCCCTGGATACACGATTGCGTATCCTAGGAGAGCGATTGATTCCTAACTGCATGTTATCGTTTCACATATGATTACATGCGCGGATCAGGCGTTTTACATGCAGCAGCTGTCACCTGATAATTAACTTGAATGGGTGACCGTTGCCGCTTGTAACATGTACAGACATTAACACTGGTACGGTATAAAGTCGCGGCCCCCACGGGACTAAAAACATTTAGGTCAACATAGCTGATCTGGAAAGTGAGCTGAATTGGGGAATTGTTCCAAATCAGCTATGTTGACTTAGATTGATCACTTCTCCTGCCTTCTCCAAACTCTTCACCCTTTTTTGTGAATAACCCTGTTCGTTTTACTAAAGTACCGTATACCATTGCCATTTTGTTGTCTTTTTTTTAAATCCCGGTTTTCATCCTGTGCTGCATCTTAGTGCTGCTCATCTCAAGCAGGCTACATCCATTCCAGATAGATCAGTGACTGAGTTTAGATATACTTTTCAATATTAAAAAAAGTATTGATTTTGATGTGTTTTACAAAACAATCCATTAGTACAGACAGAGAATGTAGAAAAAGATGGAACTAATGATCACAGAGAAAAACTGCAGCCCCCACCATTCATCTTTTAAGTAGAGTTTTTATTGCATATTTCCATAGTTATATATACACATCATCATAAAAACTTTTTTTTTGTTTCCTGTTCTACTACTAAACATTTTCATTCCTACTAACTAATTTCACTATTAGCTCAAAAGTTTCTTGACAACCTCGACACATTTACAATCTTTTTTGGAGATTGCTTTAGAAAAGAATAGGTTTAAAAAAAATGCACACCATACAGAACACATTCTCTAATTACATCAGCACTGATCAAAAGGGAGTCTCACATTGGCACCATGAGAACAAATTTTGTGACAAAGGAATCGAAGACTTGACCATATTGCAAAACCCAATGGCACCAAGTGGGCACAACTAGAATGAAAATGTTAAAAAGAACATCTACATTAAAAAAAAAATGGCCCTTTTCAATTTGATTTGCTATGTTGTTGCAAAACACAAAACCCTCTTGATTTTTAGTAGTATAACATAGAGGCACTTTAGAAAATAACTAACCGTAATACAGTGGTGAGGATAGTCATATGTGAAGGTAGATGCATCAGACACCGATCAATAAAGTTATGTTTTGGTATAATGTAAAAACAAAACAAAAAAAAACTCTTTGGCAGAGGTTCCAGCTCAGAAATTGATGCAGCTATGGCAGTGGGGCTCAAATAGAGGGAGGGGGGTGTTGGCGTGTTGCTCCACAACAACTGTCATTTCTCCATGTAAAACATCTAGTTGACAGCAGATCCTGTTTTCAATGCCCATGTTTGTAGAAAGACCAGTATTAGTTTAAAGCAATGACCTATAGCAGCTAATCAGAAGTTACCTTCCACTGCTTTGTCCATTGACCTGGAAGCCTGGTGCCCGTGGAATTAGTACTAAGCACATTCATTGGTGCTCTATGCAGATCGTACGTTTTTTTAAATTACTTTACAACCTTCGCAAGACAAAAAAGTCTCCCGAGGGTTGTAAAGTGTATAACCACCTTTAATATCTGCACTCTTACAGAAATGCACAGCGCTGATCTGTCCTCCGGCCATGCTTACTAGTAATTTCTCAAGAAAGTCAGCAATGACAACTTCTGTATTACGCAGGTTTCCCTTTAAAAACACTCATAATCCCATGAATTATGATCAACTACCACTTTTACTATGTGAATGAAAGAAAATGGGGCAAAGGCTACAGCTGCTGACCACAAAAGCTGCATCCTTGTTTGAGCTGAAAGAAGAACTCTTGCTGATTGACCAACAGCTCTCTGCAAGCCAACAGGGTTTGCTTTAAGGCCAGCAGCACATATTCTGCTTGCCTTCACTCTCTCCAGCCTGCCTCACCAGGAGCAAATACCTGGAACTTGTGGTTAGAGTGGAACATGTGACTCTTTCCCCTTGCATCAGCTACCCAGCATTGTAACAGGGGGGGGGGGGAGGAGCGGGGGGTGAGGAGCAAGTTCACAGGTTGGAGTAAGCTTCAGCTTGACACTTTGATCTCCTGCACATTGCCAAAGTGACTGCTGGCAGCAACACTCTGCGTAAAGTTGTCCAGACTTCATCTGAACTCATGGGGATATGTCCCCATCTACTTGTGTGTTTTTTAGCTGGATGATCACAGATTTTGTTTTTGCTTTTCTAACCCTGCAGACCAAAATGGAACAGTGTGCTTGAGCCCACAGCATTCAATACTGGTGCTTTCAGATCAATATAAATTAAGGTTCTGATCGCAGCAAATTGTTTGCCCTTAGAGTTTACAAGGGCAATTCCCAATGACTGCAAAGGGAAGGCAAGTATGTGCAGCTGCTGGAACCGGCCCTGGACCTGTTGCTTTGCCCTTCATAGGCAAAAAACACTTTTACTTTAAAAGCTTGTACAAGTCTGTGTGCAGATGACAATCAGCGTTTCCTCCTCATAGCTTTTAGTGATTCCAAACCCCATTCGTTACACCTGGAGTTTTGTTTTCACAGCTTCTCCTAAGCACAAATAAAATATGTGCATATAATAATATACAAAGTGAAGGGGAGGGGAGAAACATGCAATTTTTTTTTACAAAAGAAAAACAAAAAGTAGAAGGTGCTTTGTGAAAAGAAGTGTTTAAAAATACAGTCCAGCATTAAGTCAATATATACAGTTTTTAAAACAATATGGATGATCATATCCTGACTCTGCACACTTTTATAACACATTATTTTTTGTAGCGGTTTAAGAATGCATGCAGGTATGTAGACCTTTTGTTATTCACCTCCAAAGCATTAAGTCTAGTGACGTTGCTACCACCTTAATGGATTCGGACATTCAGGATTGGTGTTTTTACCTTCGGCAGTTGAAAGTATGTGCAAAAGTATTTTTAATGGGAATTATTTAGAATACCCACCTGTTATAGAAGGGAGAGCACCGGACGATTCTTTAGGGTCCAGAAAGATTTTTATTAGTTGTCCTGGTTGTTTAAAAGCCAACACATTTTGGTGAGGCCATGGTGAGGGTGGGCCCTTTGGAACCCCAAAACGCACTGGCTACTTAGCAAACACTACAACTTATAGAGTGCCAAAATATATAGGGTACAGAAATGTATTTATTTTTACTCGGAGGCTTGCCTGAAGTCCTAACTGTGTCCTATGCTGTGGCTCCATCCTCCAATCCCTGTGTTACTGCTGTATTCTGCATTGACATGGGCGTGTAAGGATGAGACCATTGCATGCAGCAGAGAACATAGCCATCAGACAGTGCCAGAGAGTCTTACGGAGGTTGCAGTACTGGAATAGAGGAAAGGTAGGAAGCACAGGCCACAATAGAAGAGTATAAACCATATCTTAATGCATGGATGTTCAAGGTGGCATTTTTGGAACCCAGACATGGTCATTTTAAGTTTTGGTAGCATGAGGACGGGTTAGAAGCTTTTTCTGGGTTTTTTGCTGCATCTATGTTGCAAAGATTTACTCGAACCTCCTGTCCTAGTGGCAGGATGTCACTATGACAGGAAGTAAAAGGGAAATCTCCCTAAAGAGGGTCAAAAACTAAAAGAAAGTCTAACCTCCCTGACTTCCTATTGTATGAAAACATTAAAGAAAATAAAAAAGTTTTGCCTGCAGTTCTAATAAGGACTGGAGCATATAAATAACCGTCCCTAGTAGTAAAGCACAGAATATAGGTAGATGTGGCATAATAACCATTCTAAAAACATGCAGGTGGGGTTCAAATGATCAGACAACGGCTTTAAGTCTTTCAGGGCCATTTAGACTTGCTTGGTGCAGCAACAACCCCTTCTGTTTGTGGCAACAGTCATAGAAATAGCATTACAATGAACACACCATGCCTTGCACTGCATTGGTAAAAAAAAAAAGAAAAAAAAAAAAAAAGGGGGGTGGGTCATGTTCATTTTTTGATCCATTGTGGTGGAATATTGGAAGCCCATTCATAAGGAATGGGTTGTCTTACCGCAGTGCCATTAATGCACACGACTTAAAGGGCAAGTCCACCTTTTCATAAAAAATGAAAAGGCAAACAATCTCAGAACATTCTCCTCATCCCCTGGCCCAGCTTCCTTTATGTCCTATTGTGTCAATTTCCTGCCACCCATGCCAGCCGGTTTAATGGGCCAGACACAAACATTTCTGTACACAGACCCAGAGGTTGTGTAGCAGTATAATGCTTGCAATGGCGAGCAATTATTGGTTAGCATTAGAGCTGCAGCTAACGATTATTTTCAAAATCGATTAGTTATCCGATTATTAAGTTCGATTAATCGGTTAATCGGATAAACAATAAAATACATTTTAAAACATGGCTCCAGTGATGGACTACTAGTTTGTATTGAGGTTGTAGTCCATCACAGGAGCAAGCTTGGAGCGGTGGAAATAAGAAAAAAAAAGTGTGGTGTGCAATATAGTGAAAGTGTAAAATTATACAGCAATGAACATGGTCACATGAACAGGCTGACCATTGAGAATCTCTTCTTTCTTCAGGGATGGAATCCTGGAAAAAAAAGGCTCAGAAGAGAGTTCCATTGGTCAGTGTGGTCATATGGCAGCGCTGACAAATGACCATTAACTATTGAGAGCATTATTCTGCAAAACAGCCTCCTGTACTGAAGTTTAAATGTCTGGCCCGTTATGTCCATCTTCTTCCACCGGGTGTAACAGGAGAGAAGTACAGTGGGGAGCGGGGAGGTTGTTGCCAGGTAGGTCACCTTTTTCATGAACATTTAAAAGTGAACTAACCCTTTGATGCACGGCAAGGGACCTCAAAAGTGTGAATCCTGCTTCAGCCCGGTAAGACCAATTTAAAGGCTGCCTGGCTACACTGAGTACTACACACCACACCAGTAAGCCACACCACTCAGGATTCTCACTACAACTCTTGAAGGGGTCACTTTCCACCACTGAACCCACCTGTGATAAGCAGCAACTTAAAACATATCTAAATATTGTAACATCAAAATACTTCAGCTGGTACTAGGTCAAACCTAAATATTGCAACATGTGTTTTAGAGGAAACATCACCTACACAACAATTTATCTCGGAATAGAGAAAAGTAAAACTGTGTATATGAATATTAAAAGGCAATAAATAAACTACAAAGCCGTCCGAAAATCTTGCAAAAATCTTGTTACAACCTGCAAGAGTGAACATGCCTATGTTTTGGGGATCATGGTTCCTGAGTAATGCTGCGTCATCAGGATCGCTCTTGTTGAGGCCGAGCGTCAGGAATATGTAAACATAAGAAAAAATGTCTGAGTAAAACTTGCATGGTTACACTGAACTGATTTTTGACCTAAACCTGAAAGAATTGAAAGGGATTTTATAGATACATATCTAACTAGCGTCTTATAAGTAATACATTGATAGCATTTAAGGAGGACTATGTGGAAGGAATGAATGGTAGACATTCTTATTAGGTGCTTTATCTAATGCGGCAGAAGCAAAGCTACTTTGCAGCTCCTGTTTGTGGCACAGTGTAAACGAGCCGACTGATTGACATGGCTGGGTGATGGCCTCTAAAATAAAATTTGGACTTTCAATTAACCTTCAAACATACGGCTTGGGTTAGAGACATTTTTTTTCTTGCTACTAAAAGATTAAATCACTGCCGGTGTTCTATCAAAGTTTGTGACTTCGTTGGAATATATGTGACAGGTGGCGCGGTCCAACGTAATCCCGCCCAGTTTTTCGGCAGTGGAATGTGTGATCGCCCATTAGGTCAAGCATTCCAATGCTTTGGTCGGCTGTTGTAGGGCAGATTGTCTCACTGTGCATGTACAGACAGTAACTGCAAGAGTGTCACAATCAGCCAGCGCAGTAGATATAAAAAAAAAGATATAGATCTGCGGTGCTCGCTGGCTGATTTTACCACTGCTGCAGTTACTGTTTGCGAGTGTCGCAGGGGGGAGGGGAGTGAATTAACATTTGAGACTGATCAGCTGTTTCAGGCAGATGATCGGTTCTCCTGTACATGCGCAGTGAGCCGATCTGAACAGCCGACAAGCATTGGAATGCGTGACCTAATGGACGGTCAAACATACCACTGCTGAAAAACTGGGCGGGATTACATTGGAATCTGTGACATTCCAACGTAGTCACAAACTTTGATAGAACACTGCCAGTCAGCTGATTACTAGTGTTATGCATTTACTGTAACTCAACCCTGCTACCAATTAAGCACTAGGTGTAGCAAATGATCGCTAAACAAATGGCTTTGCATGGTGTAAGCTACACAAGTAGCATCTTGCAGCGATCAAGTGCACATGATTGGAGCACTAAGCGATCAAGTGGGATTAACGGCTACTACTTGCTATTTGTGTAGCTTACTTCACAGGGAGCAATTTGTTCCATTTGTTCACTGATCATTTGCTACACCTGGTGATTTTAGTAGTGGATTGAGCTACTAAAAAATCCTGCGTAGCTCTAGACTATTCAGTTGACTGCCAGCATGAGGTTAAAGTCTCCTTTGTAGCTTAGCAATCAACTGCTGCAGAAATCAGGCAAATGGTTTTCTATTTAAATTAACTAAACAGGTAAAGTAGTGGCTAATCATTCATGTTCCAAATGTTCCAATTTTGTGCAACTAACTGCTCTTTACTTTGTGTGGTTTACATTTGTTCCACTGGGTTAGCAATCAATAGCTACTCTTGAGCTCACCATACATGTTACAATTTGACTGTAGATGCCCCAACTATGTAGGGACACGGGTCTGACCTTCTGGATGGTTAAGTCATATGTTACAGTTTTGATGAATCTAAAGTTGATTGCACGGTCAGATTGTAAGGTGTTTAGTGAGCGTTAAGCTGGCAACTTCAACCACTTTCACTCAACCAAGAAACGAACATACAATTGAAAGTGGTTACCTGAAAACAAGCGATCTTCCACCCACAAGTTCAATCAATCACCTGAATTCAGTCAATTGAACTGGCCTACAGATTGAAAGCTTCAATACAAGTTTCTGAAAAATCAATCAAAGCCAGAAAAATTGCAGCAGTGCTGCTGAAAGTGATGATCTGGCTCAAATCAAGGCAATTTCAATCCCATTCCCTTGTGGTCGAATGAAACCACCAACGCCCAGGATTTTGATTCCAGCTCAAATGAAAGGGGTTGAAATTGCCAGAACGTTACCATGTGAAAGGCCTGCTTTAGTGATTGGAGTAGCCTGACTGAGCCAAGAATCGCCCATGTAGATCTACTCATATTCAGTAAGGAAAAAAGAACTGTGCAGTAGACTGAGCAGCCGATCAAAAGTCGTCTCTTACTGACCTAACTTCAGTACACTGAAAGGAGATTGACCACAGTGCATAGTTCCCTGCACAGCTTCAATGAATAAGCCTCATAACTGTGTCTATTGAAACAGAAGAAACATGGAAGGGCTGCCTACAGCATCCAACCTGAAGCTAGCTTTCATCTTCTACCCAACACTAGAAAACAGCAGCCAGAATCCGATTGGTCGTTGTAGGCAACAATTCAGCTTCATATCAACTCCACAACAGTCACTGCGTATACTATACAGATTTTTTTTTTTTAGCCATGTCTCCTTAAATGAGCATGGAACGTGTCTGCTCTACAAGTTACAAAAAGGCGTCCCCTACAATATTCCAGTATAAAAATACATATTTTAATTTTTTTGTGTCTATTTGTACTGTAGATCTTGTCTATAGCTTGAAACCTCAAACAATAGTGGGACCGGTTTCGTAAAAATACACCAAAAACATATTAGTAACAAGATGAGATGTTTGTGATCAGTGCTCAGTATCTATGTTAGATGTGCGGTACAGCCATCATGAATAGTGGACGATAACCTACAATGGAATTGGAATATTAGTCCAGTAATGGTATAGAAGACACTGTGGCACCACGTGACTGTACACAATATTTTTTCCCCCAAAGAAAATAATATTGCAAAAAGAAAGAATGTGTAACGTGACAAAGAAGCACCCACTGATTTGCAAAGGCGTTTTATTTGCACTGTGTCCAGCAAAGCACCCGTTTAGAGTAAATCCAGCATTTTATGTCAACTGGGGAATTTTAAAGAACTTTGCTGTGCTTATAAACTAAATTTGAATCCCTATGTGTGTTTTAAGATAGGACACACCCATGTAATAAATATATTTTCATTTCATTTTTATCAATAACCCCCCCGCCCCCCTGAAAGTGCACGTCATATATGTTTAGTGGAGGCAGACATCTTGAATCCACTATTTTATATTAATACAAATCGAATCAATTCAGACCAGTGACATTGCGAGGATGAAAACCTATTTATTTTCTGGAAACCAGTGACATCACTGAGAAGAATGCAGACAATCCTCTTACTAGAGGCTCATGGCAGGAATGAAAATAAAGACTGTACCTAGATACTAGACAAATCATGGTTTACTAGAGTCTGCCGATATCGCTAATAATGAGTGAATGCTGCCAATGCATTCAGCAGAACCCAGCGACACTGTGCCCAATGCGTTTGCTTGGCCTGTGACATCGCAGATGTGACCAGTGATGTCAGAGAATATAATCAAGAAACCATCATCAGAACTAGTTAGATCACACAGAATATAACCAAGAGACCAGTTACCTTATCAATTATGAAGCCAATCCGTGCTCTAGTTCTGTGTGACATCATAACTGTTACCACTTACTATACTTTGCTAACGGTTTTATTAAATAAGGGCACAAAATAGTCACCTTGTAACCCGTTATGCTGCCCTAACAAAATGTCTGCCTCTGCTGCTGAGGGCACCACGTTAAATCCGAACGTTATTTTAAATCGAAACAAACAAGCGAATCGTCTCTAAGGAATGCATTTGCCTCAACTGGCAGAACATGGTTTGTGCTTTTGCACTTTGAGAACGAAAAAAACCCCAAAAAACATTGGTTAAAAAAACATCAAGTTATACACAGCGAGTATGTATACATGTGTCTATACACATATATACATAATACTGCAATAAATCACACATTCGGTATGTGCCTGAACTCTTCCAAACTATATACATCTATGTGTGCAGTTGTATAAAATGTTTTAGGCCAATACATACGCACACACATTTTTACATAAACTACATATATACACATACAGTTCCCCCTCCGTTTCCAAGGCAGTGACACCAAGACAGTCAACGCTTCTCCAAAAGCAGGCCGTGGCAAAAGATTTAATAATTCAGCTTCATCACGGGCCTCTCCCGACTGCTGTCCGTCGTTTGGGTGGCAATGCGTTTGCGGTTTCTTTTGAGTTTGGAAAGGTCCTTATCAAAGACTTCTCCCGATCGAAGAGCTGACACAAGGTCATCGAATTCCCCTTCTTCTTCTCCATTTTCCTTGGCTTTCCTGGCTTTGCGTTCCCGTTCACGCTGCTCTTTAAGCTGTACGCAAATACAAAAACAATGTTTACCAACATCCCATTCCAAAAAGAAAAACAAGCCTAGAGACTAATTCAAGAACATTAACAGTCCAATCTACCTACACACTGGGCAAAAGTATACGGAAACCTGATCATCACACCTACAAGAGCTTGTTGGATATCCCATTCCAAAATCATGGGCATTAATATGGGGTTGGCCTCCCCTTTGTGTGGCCACAACAGCCCCCAATCTTCTGGGACGGCTTTCCACAAGATTTTGCAGTGTGCTTATAAGAATTTGTGCCTATTCAGCAAAAAGAGCATTTTTGAAGTCAGGTATTGATGTTGGATAAGGAGTAGGGTTGCCACCCGTCCGGTTTTCAACCGGACAGTCCGGGTTTGGCGTCTTGTGTACGGGTGTCCAGCCAGCGGGCACCCGTACACAAGACACTCTGCTGACACCGGCACTTTAAATTTTCTCGCAGATGCGGCTGCGAGGTCCTTGGTAAGTGCGATCCACGGCATTTTGAGAGCCAGCGGGGCTGACTAGCAAGATACTGAAGCTTGGCCCAGTGGGAGATTCCTCCATCCACACAGTTTAGCGTAGATGGAGGAATCTGTTGCACTTTTTCCATCTGACCATAGAAAATCTGCAGCTAATCTATAGGTGTATGGGCAGCTTAAAGGTGTTCAATAAGGCTGAGATGAGCACTGTGCAGGTCACTCCATTTCTTCCACACCAAACATGTCAAACCATGTCTTTATGGACCAGGCTCTGTACACTCAATCTGAACTCAAGCATTTGGAGAGGTGTTCACATAGTAGGTGTGATGGCCAGGTGACCACAGTCCATTAAATAAGCAGTGTATTAGAATTCTAAAAGGTGGCCATACACTCTACAACCATCGCAAGACTTTAGTCTTGCAATGGTTGTACAGGGATTAAAAAACGTACGATCTGCCTATCTTGGACAGGCAGATCGCACTCTCGATCATCGCAAGCCCGCCCCCCTGAGGGGCGGGCTTCCGATGACCGCAATGCTGAACGGGCAGTGTGTGCGTGCGCACACCGGCCCGCTCGGCATTTGTCTTCCGAGCACCGTTCTAACCAGCCGAGAATCGTACGATTCCCGGCTGGTTTTCGAACATGCTGGTTCGACAGAAGACGTGCGACCGTACAGTAGAAACGGTCGCACGTCTCCGTTCACACTGCTCGATTATCGTACGAAAAACCGATCGCATACGATTATTGTACAATAATCGTGCAGTGTATGGGCACCTTAAGCGAATCCAGCGGGTTGAATCAGCAACTGACTTTATATATAGCTTGCTAGTACAGCAGCGATATCTCTCTGCCTGACATACTGACTTAGTCCTCTGCTGCCATGCAGTCTTGCTACTCCTTGCTTTCGTTGTCATGTAAAAGAAGGAAATTCAGCTCATAGCAGCAGTATAAGCGAGTCAATCTCTTGTGGGCGACAGACAGAAATAAAGACCATCTGCAAAGTGTCAACCAGCAAATGTGGATAAATTGTTTTAAACGTCTGCAAGCTAGCTATATCCAGTGATATTTAGGGACGATGTCCCATAAATCATAGCTCCATTCCTCTGCAATGGCCTTTAAGTAAACCTACCATAACAGAAATATGGTGGCTGTCTATGCGGACCTTATTCAAACACAGTTAACTGGCTGTTATACAGACCAACTGGCTACTTTAAAGAGTAATAGTGATAGCGAAGCATGCAAGGCAGAGAATGTTGATCAGTAACTGCATTACAAACACTTGAGGGGTTGGTGGCCCCCAGTTGGGTCCAAAGCGCACAAGAGAGAAGCCCAGGACATTGACCTTCAAAAATTCGATTAGATTGACTTCAAAGGCCAAGCCCATCCAAAACCGATCCAACAGCTTTGGGTGGATGCTAAAATGTTCAAAAGAATACCAGATCTCTCAAGCGGACTCTAGTGTTGAACATCTTCCCAACACACTTCCTGGCTGTACCAAAATGTCAAGGCTGCAGGTAGGGCCTGCCCAAACGGGGATGCTTGGAAAAAGCCAGAAGCAGCACAATTTAACCCCTTCGTGACGGGAGACGTGCACTGTACGTCCAGCCACAAAGGGACCAAATGACACCAAGAAGACCTTTTTAAACTTGCTGAACATTTATCAATTAGAGCCACAGCTAAAAAAGCCAAATACAAGCTGGAAAAATGTATTCTATACTGAACCTCTACTTTTATACCATTTGCTATAATTGTTAGATACAGCGCATGGATCTCAGCAGAACTAAATCATTCCATTATGTTGGCCGCAATAAGGGAAAAGACACTTCAAAGCTCCCAGCGATGATTATCTAAAGATGTTCTGTTTATTGAACATCTGACATTTGTCTTGCAGGAACTCAAGCTCACTCAATCACGTTAATTAAACACATGAAATGACTGACAACGAACAAGAGGAGACAGAAGATATAGTTTATATTATGCCGGTGACTTCACTCCGCTAGTCTGCTTTCTGCGATGTTCTCATCCGGCAACACTCAGACAGACAATCGACTTCCAAGGACCTTGTCTCTCATGTGCTTCAACTGCGGATGTAAACCTGCAGCGCTGTTATTGTCTATGGAGTATTACTGGCCTTGTGTGATTTACTACAGCTGAAATGTTATAAAGCCTTGAACAAAGATCAACATTAGGTAATCTTATTTTTTTTCCACGTTTGCAGACCTGCTTCTCCCTGCTGGTCGTCAGAAGCATATCATCACCCAGTAAATTTACTAGCATAAGCACAAGACTGGGAAACTGCTGCACAGAGTTCATTTACAGTCTAACCATAAAACCTCTACAGGCTCTTCAAATGCTTAGCGAGCCCAACTGGAAATAAACAAGTGTTCACTGTTTATAGGCACAGATAAAGTGGATTTGCCCTGCCTGTTAGCCTCTACTGTAGATCACTCCCCATAGAGACAAAGCCTATAAACTTTTAGCTAAGTTCAGAGCCTGTTCAGAAGTAACATGAGGGCAATCAATGGCACTTTCTAAATCAGATGACTTCACTGTCCTATACAATAATTTTTATTTATTTTGTTTAAATGTGACAGTAAAGCCCATTTATAATCTGAATCTTCACTATAGAACCACTGTAATGGTAGTTTTGCTTCACTTTATTTTAAGTCCAATGGTGGGCCTAGGTGCACTCAAGGCAATAAGGTACAGAGAGTAGAGGCACTCACGGGTCTTGTGATGAGGCAACATGGATACATTTATTGGGCTGGTAAAAAAAACAGTCTGACATGGCTGTTCTGAGCAGGGAGAAAATACAACTGAATAACAGCACCCATACCTGAAAGGCAAGACTGCACTATAACAACTTACTGTTAGAGACTCTGTTCGATAACTTACTGTTAGATAATTACTAATGTCCATTTCTGACCAGTTCACTTTAAACACTGTTAGTAAAGTTTTGTAGTGGATACTTCACATCCAATAAAAAATTTTTTTTTAAAACTAGATCAATATACTTGTGTGAAAGATTTTCCAACCTGTGCCTCCATGCGTGCTCGCCGTTCCTCCTCTTCCTTCCTCTTCCTCATGTTCTCGTTTTCCTGCTTTGCTTCAGACAATGCCTGGAGAAACTGGTCAAAAATCCCAAAGAACTCGTCTGGCTGCATCTTGTTGGTTTCCTCTCCAAAATGTTTGGCTGCGTTCATATACTACAGGGATTTAAGCAGGAAACATTATTCTTAACAAAGTCAAAGATGGCTGCCAAGATTACACTGGGCCTCATGTATCAAACATGTCTACAAGAAAGAGTGCTGTCTAAGAACCAATCACAATCCAGCTGTCCTTAGAAAACGAGAGAGAGAGAGAGAGAGAGAGTGAGAGAGAGAGAGAGAGAGAGAGAGAGAGAGAGAGATGGATGGGATAAAATAAATCTGATTGGCTGCTGAACACTTTTCTGTTGGAAACTTGATTCATGAGGCTCAAAAACATCATAGCAGCATCACTACAAGAGGTTGCATAAATGCGTGTAAACCGAATACCTGGCACTTTTGTATTACTTAACCTTTTATTTCATCTAACAAGTGACAGTAAAAGCAGGAGGCACGTTTCTCCTACATAAAACAAAGTCTGCACCACAGGAGTCAAAGTTCTTGCCCTCAAAGCTTTGATGTGGCTAGGATCCTTCTGTGGCCGTATGGCCCGTTATTAAAACCATATGTGTGCCTTGGGGGATGCATTTGTGTTTTTATTTGACTTCAGAAAAACATTTTCTAAGCAAGGCAGAACAAAGTTGTTTTTCTGGGCCTCTGTTTTGAAAGTGGCCTATTCAGATCAGTCCAGAGAGCTGACAACATAAGATTGTATTTGGTGAAGCACAGTCAATGTCACATTATGAAATGCTCTGTAAAAATGGACATGACATCAGAACTGCAGTCATTCTTCAAGTTCATTTAAAACTGAACAGGGCAGGAGCTACACAAGTAGGTTCTGATTGTGCGAGCATACGTCTAAAAACACTGCAGATCAATCGCCTGCTTTAAAACGCATGAGGTTTAAATCACAAACCTAAAAACACCAGTATAAGAATCCTTGTTTTCAAGAAAGGGACCATTTTCAGCAAAGTACAATGAGATATGAACTAGGGCTGCAACAACTAATCGACATAATCGATTATAATCGATTATTGAAAAAGTTGTCAACTTTTTCAATAATCGATTAATCAGCTTCCGATCAGTTGGTCCCGTTCACGACTCCAGACACGCTGCGCGCCGCACCTCCTCCCCACCTCACTCGCTGCTGCCAGACCCGCCCGCATCCACGCTCTTCACGCCGCACCTCCTCCCCGTCTCACACTCACCGCCCACCCACATCCACGATCGGCAAAGGGACGCGGGGAGATGTAGTAAGGAGGAGCAGGTGTGGGGGGATGACAGCCGCCAATAGACAGGTCCGATCTCAGAAGCAAGTTGCTGGAAGACTGCTCAGGTAAGCCTGCACTCCCCCCCACATGGTGCTCTATAATGTATTGCTGGGATTTGTATTCCTCGATAGCTGATGGTACATTGTGCTGTATATTATACATAGGAATACAAATCCCAGCAATACATTGTACACTGTATGTATAATGTATTGCTGGCATTTGTTGTATTCCTAAATAGCTGGTGATATTCTGCACTGCGCTGTATAGAGGACTACAAATCCCAGCAATAATGCATTACACAGCGGAATACCACCAGCTATAGAGGAGTACAACAAATTCCAGCAGTAATACATTATACAGTGGTGCAATGCGGAATACCACCAGCTATAGAGGACTACAAAACCCAGCAACAGTACATTATACAGCGCAAGGCAGAATACCGCCAGCTATAATGTACTATTGCTGGGATTTGTTGTAGTCCTCAATAGCTGGTGATATTCTGCATTGCGCTGTATAATGTACTATTGCTGGGATTTGTAGTCCTCTATAGCCGATGCCATTCATTGCTGTATAATTTTACACTTTCCATTTCACTATATTGCACACCACACTATTTTTTTTCTTTTTTACTTCCACCGCTCCAAGCTTGCTCCTGTGATGGACTGCAATCTCAATACAAACTAGTAGTCCATCACTGGAGCCATTTTTAAAAATTTTATTGTTTATCCGATTAACCGATTAATCGAACTTAATAATCGGCTAACTAATCGATTTTGAAAATAATCGTTAGCTGCAGCTCTAATATGAACATTTACATACACATGGCTTAAAATGACCTTTCCGTTATTTCGAGCGGCTGGGGGTCAACAAAGTGGCAGAGATCGAAGACATGGGCCTGCCAGAAAGGTAAGTACACATGCTTGTTTAAAACATGGGCTTTGTTTACTTGGGACCCAGGGTAATTTCAAACAAAGACCCTTACCCTGGTGTGTTACCTTTGTGAATGGAGCCCAATGTTTGCAATAGAGCTTTATAGGTGATTTTCAGCAGCATGAGCACAGTGATGACCACAAATAGTACGCTCAGGACTCCAATGAGTTGTATCATATATAGCATAGATTATCCCCTGAACAAAAATCATGTGAAATTGTAATAATAATAAAAAAAAAAAAAGTCACCCATTTGGCTCTAGTGTTACAAGGATGCTAGCAAATTGTGAAAGGTTGCGCCCAAAAAATCTCAGCCTATGGTATTAGCCACAATACTGCACAACTGCATAACTGGGCTGACCTAAAGCTGTCATCAATACCCCTGGCTCGGACTTACTGACCCAGGCTTAGAGTGCAACTTCTTTGAGACTGTTGTCAAAGCACTTTGGCTTCCGAAATTAGTTTGCTGCCCTCAAAATCCTACATTTTGATTATGGGTGGTTTTCTAAATCACTCCCCTGCTTCGAATGCCTCTAGGAGCTCCAGTGACAGGTTGCATTGCTTGAGTTGCTCTCTGGCACAAGGCTGAAAAAGGGAGCTTCACACTGCAATCTTTGTAATGTTAAGCAAAAGGAGAGATTTAAAAACAAGTAAGATTCCCTTGCGATGGCTACAGCAATGGGATGGAGCTGGAAACTAAGGAAAAAATACCATAATGAAGTTCCCAGGAAATCTGAAAAGGCAAGATGGTGAGTAAACCGGCCAAAATGTACCCAACACATAAACATCACTTTTGCAGATGCTAACCCTTTAAAACAGTAAATTTGTTTAGGGTAATATACACCTTGTTACAAAGGGGATATTTAAAATGTGAAGTAACCTGATGGGATAAATACGTTTTCACATGCCTGCTATAGAAAGGAATGCACTTAGTAATATGCGTCATCTTGGGGGTTTTGATGGATTCCTAAATGCCCCCCCCTCCTCTTCTGAATGTTGACTTCCACCATCTCCAGGTGTACCATCACTCCCATAGGCCCTGGAGCTGCAATGACTTCACTACAGTTGCAACATATGAAGCAAAATGTGAAGCCTCATTTACATCATAATTTACTCTAGTTGCTATTATTCTGAAGTAGTTGGCACTTATCTATCATACCTTTCAGGCTTATCTAGGCTTGTTCCAGTTTTCAGACCCAGAAACTGAGAAAATAGGAGTCAAATTTGGCAGCAATGTTATTATAACCAGGCAGCACAGTGGTATGGTGGTTAGCACTTCTGTCTTGCACTAGGGGGTCCTCAGTTAAAAACCTGGTCAGGACACTATCTGCAAGGAGTTTGCATGTTCTCTCTGTCCTTGTGTGGTTTTCCTTCCACACTCCCACAAGACATGCTGGAAGGTGAATTGGCTCCTGTCTAAATCATCCCTGTGTGCGGCCCATGTGAGATAGGGACATTAGATTGTAAGCTCCTCGAGGGCAGGGAGTGATGTGAATGTCCAACTATGTAAAGCACTGCGTATATTGTCTGCGCTATATAAATACTAGTAATAAATAACCGTACTGATTAGAATCCTAGAAAGTACAGAGAACATCAGACCATCCTCAGTGTTGGTAAATGTACCATTTGTGCCTCCTATTTTTTCCATCACAGCCCATGCAGTTTGTTTGTAAAAACAAATTAAAGAACAGATGTACAAAGTAATTCAGATTAGTAGCCAACAGTGTATGTACAGCTAAAACTTGTATTTCTAGTTGTGCATAGTGTAGGCCAGGTTTAAAACCAGAGTATTTTTGCTGCTTGGATCCAGTTGGAAAAATTGGTTAACTCCAGCCAGTCTTACTGTTATACGGTAAAGCAGTGTAAATCTCAGGACTGGATAATAAAAATAAAAATACTTTCAGAGGTTAACCAGTTCCCTTATATCTATTTCAATGCTGGATTCAACAAGGCACCTGGAGATCAACTTCAAATGAATGGCATTTCAGTGTAAAACATTTGTCTTCATTATTTTCTCCACCATACAAAGAACAAGCACCCTGTAACGTTCCAGGAACTGGGATAATGTGCTCACAACATGTGAACAACTCGCATCAATGTTCTGATTGCAGTCAAAAATCTTGTTACATTCTTGCTGTAGTTTCTGCTGTGTGATCCCCAAGCAGTGGAGGCCATACAGCTCCCGGCTGAGATTGGTTTGAATTAGGAACAACTGGCACATATGAGAGCAGTCTGAGATGTTCACAGATGTGTACTCACCAGCTCCTTGGACTCTGCCAGCAGATCCTCAACATCTGAAAAGCTGAAGCCAGCGACAGTAATAAACTGACTGACAACCGAGACAAACTTGTCCCCGGGCGCAGAGGGCTGATTCTTCTGATATTCCAGCTCCTGGGCAAGGGATATAAAACATACTGATCACCCCCATGCACTGTATGTTGGCACATTTCTTTTTTTATTTAAAGGAAACGTAGTGAAGGAGAATGCCAATGCTGAACTCTTCTAAAAAAGAGAACTTACTCAATTGCCATGATGATCCAATGGCTCCCAAAATTTCTAAAACGCTGATCTGGAACAAGCTTGCAGGTTAGGAGTTTTGACCTCACTCTAACATTGCAAACATTACAAGGTTAGTGACTATGAAAGTACTGGAGCCACAGAAAACCAGACATTCTCAGAAGAGGGTCAGCGATGAAAGGCTACATATTCCTCTCTGTACAGATTCCTGTTAATAGGTTTTAAAATTGACATGAAACTGTTCCTAGTTTTAAATCTTCTGTGTAGTGATATGGAGAGATCCCACACCTTTTCATCTCTATATATTGGTGAGCTGTTTTTTTAAGCAGAGCCACCTGCAGGTGAAACTTGGTGCTACACTCAATCATTCCTATGTATCACTGCGCTATATGGCTGGACAGACCAAATGAAAAAGAATGGCCTACTTCATGTTACTACTTCTTGGTTATAATCCAACCGAAAGCCTCTGGAAAGTTTTGTCAAGAAGAGCTCCAGTTATAATAAAATCAACCAGTAAAATTAAAAAAACTTACTTAATACAGCATTGTTAACAAAACATCTTTATAAATGATATACTGTATGTTGTAAAGGTGCGTGTAATGTAGGTTACAAATCACTTTCTAGCAGGTAAACCCGTTTCCCTTACTTCCATTATATAACATATCAAACAGGAACATCAGGACAGATGTATGGGAGAGGAATACAAAAATCCTACATTGAATTTGTAAATCCTTAACCATTAATCTGCTGCTGCCAGTCCCTTCATTTATAAATCCTTCACAGGGAAATGTTTGCTAACTCCCCTTCCTCTGTTGTGGGAGGAAGTTGTGAGCTCTCTAATGTAAATTGTAGTACTGGTCACTGGTCATCACAGCAATCACAAGGAACAGAGCCTTTGAATAAGCTCCCTACGCTTTGATCTGAACCATCTGATAAGTAGTGAGGTGGTTAAAGTCCTTTTATAAACAATCTTGGGCAGCAGTAGTTGAACCTGGATAGTAAGCGATCAAAGAAAAGTACCATGAAATGGGTACATTCATGTCAATACTGCCATTTCTAGAACGTATAAAGAAACCCCATGAGAGAAATAAGCAGGCTGATATAGAAAATTGTCTTTCTTGGCTTCTTTAGAACTGCATGTGCATATTGAGTCTGTGTCTCAGATGTATTAAAGCCAGACACAGCCAGGCTATTAGCATTTTTAGAAGGTCCCCAGCAGTGACAGTCCCATGTTTCAACGTACTTTCAACAGGGTGCGAATACTTACAGTTTCTACAGCTTTCAAGCCACTCCTCAGGGTAACCACCTCTTTCTCCAGCTCAGTCATACTGTATTGAGGGAAAAAAAAATTAATAAAAAATTATTTATTTATATATCTATCTATATGTATGTATATATATATAGATATATCGATATACATATATCTATATACATATATCTATATATCGATATACATATATCTATATATCGATATACATATACGGTATGTGCAATCTGAGATTCTGCTATTACGTCTGGAGTTTAGCTAGTTTACTACCAAGTGTTAATACAGAGTACCAGACTAGCATTCTCTGCACAAGGACCGCAAAAGAGGGTAAGTATAAATTAATTCATATTCACCTGAATAAAAAAGAGATCACCATGTGGGCACCATGAGGTCACTATATCTGCATCAAAAGAACAAAAAAAAGCCTGAGATGTTCTAACCCTTCCACATTTAATGTATACACACACGCTGTACATAGGATCACATGTTTGCTGCTGCTACTTACTTGACTTTTGCAGCCTCAGGGATACTTTGGAGCTCTTCATGTAGACTGACAACTTTGGGATACTTCTTTTCTACCACAGTTATAAGATAGTGCAAAAGGGTGATGTTCCTGTAAGAACAAACACAGCATTATGGAAATGTTCCAAGAACACAGACATTAAAAGGTTAGCCCACCCAGATGGATATTTAACTTTTGCACCGTTGCTGCTGGGTTCAATCAGAGGCCAAACATTTTGGGGGCTTCAGCAGGTCCAACCACTTACGTCTATTGCTAATGGTTTTAATTTGTCCCCTATTTATTGACATTATGGACATTACACCAGGTGGATTATGATCCCTTCTCCTGCATTAGGACACTCCACTGTGTTGGAGAAGGCAGAGCCAGAAACTCTCTCCTACACTCTCACCTCCTACAAGAATGTTCCTCATTAACAACTTGGCACGGCACCATAGCTGATTAGTTCATTGTGCTGCCTCTTACTCCCCCAGTCTGAACTCTACTGTACAAGGGACTGAAAAGCGTTGATATCAAGTCAACCTCAGGTACTTACACCAGTTGTTCCTAAATATTCATAATGAGGTTTTAAAAGGCGAACTAAAATAAATAAGCGGGTACAATTTCTCTCATAGCAGAACACCATAGGGTCCACTCACACCAGCGCTCTAACCTTTATATAGCATGGGCACATAGGACAGAAAGCAAAGTGCCTTGTTGAGACTGCGTTGGGCAACACTGCTCAACTGGGCTGCTGTGAATGAGCCCTAAATGCGAGGCCAAGAGTACAACTATAAATATCTGCTCCAGGTAAGGCTAGTGTCACACTTGTGATCCTGTCGCAAGTGAGAATTCACCAGCGGCAGGAACTCTAGAACAGGGGTAAGCAAACTCGGCACTCCAGCTGTTGTGGAACTACAAGTCCCATGAGGTACTGCAAGACTCCGACAGCCACAAGCATTACTCTCAGAGGCCGAAGTAAGATGGGATTTGCAGTTTCACCATAGCTGGAGTGTCAAGGTTGGCTACCCCTGCCCTAGAATATGCAGGGAGATCCAGAAGGGTGGCCAGAATTCATGTTTCCCACCACTGTAATGGGTCTCAACATTTCATGCAGGTACATGGGGATCATATATCCACATTATCATTTTGTAGTATAGAAGGGATTTTACCACCCCAAGAGAAGGTGATGTTCATCATAGGAGACTCCTGCAGACTGAGGCGCTGTGGATCTTTAAACTCCTCTAGGGTAAAGCGTAGGTGGAATGTGAGCTTGCATTTAACATGAGTGATTTCTAATTATATTAGCTTTACGAGTGATTTGTCATTTTTTTGTCTTTAGTGTATTGATTTATACAAAGGATATTTTTCTATGATATATTCCCTTTCTTTTTTTTCTTGTACATTCTCTTGTTGCAGAGAGAGATTTTTTTAGTGTAAGCATTAATGTTGTATGTCTTACAAATTTTTTTCTCCTGTACCCCCTTGTTGAGGGAGGGTATTTTAAACCAGTATGTAGTAACTAGTGTAGCCCCTATAGATATAGTTATATGTGTTCATGTGTATATGTGCTATCACAGCGATTTCTGTTCCTAACTGTAAAGAGTTAACTTGTCCTCGTGTGTGATCTGGAGGCAGAGACTTATGGGGATTGAAGTGCAGAACTGACTCTGCAACTTTGCTAATAGAGCTCTTTGGAACTACACATCCCAGGATGCTGTGCGAGAGGGAGGAGGAGGGGTATGAACTGCAGGGATTGAGCATGCTCAGTCTGACTGGGGGATCTGGAGGAGACAGGCCTGTGTGTGAGGCACTGGGTGAATTAGGACTGCATGCAGCCGAGCTGTGTGATTCCCACTGACAGATTGGGACATACATTCTGAAGGACTGCTGTTCATCTGCTCAATTGGAGAGACTGTGTTCGAGCGCCCGAACTGAGGCCTAGTCGCATGGCTGAACCGGCCACCGGAGTGATCCAGCCAGCCCAGCAGAGAGAGAGGGAGCCAGACGGAGCCATTAGAGAGGACTGCGAACATCCTGGATGGGTGAGGACCTTTTGTCGGGGACCCAGATGACTTCCCTCTATGTCGCCTGAACTGGAGAGAGAGAGAAAGGATGTCCGGCATCTGCTAGCAGTCTTCATATCTTTCCAACTGACGTTGAGGATTGGTGAGAGGCCTTTGGCCACGTTGACAAACAGTTTGCTGTTCCCACCTGCATTACAGTAAGGGCCCCAACGCCGGCTAGCTTAGGACATCACTACTGGCCAGTAGACTAGGAAGGGTTGGACATTGCAAGTAGAAGGGAAATCTTAAAAGGGACACACACCCCATTACCAGGCGGCCATTTAAAGACAATTGGCCTCTCATATATCAGTGCTGACAGCATATTGCTGCAGTTACTGAGTTGCAGAGTGTCTCAGCCTGTTGCTACACATTATTGTTGTCATTGCTATTGTATCATAGTTGTTTATTTCTGCTTTATCAGTAAATCTGCTATAAAACTGTTCAAAGGTGTGTTGGTGTGCTGTGGATCCACGATTTGGGCGGTACATTGGTGTAGGGGGATAGAAATATCCGGTTATTCAGCGGCTCCTTCGGGGGTGAGCGCTACACTAGTAACCAGAAACGACTAAAGCTGTGCAGGTTAAAAATCGTCAGTGATGGTTACAAGCTGGATGATTGTTAAAAGAAGTTTGGAGGAAACTCAGCAAGCCGGCTCCTTATGTTCCTTACTACTTCAATCCCAGGACGCGGGACTTCAGCTGTGGGGCGATATGGGAGGTGGAGCAGTGAATTTCTGCTTTTGTGTTGGTTACCTTGCCGGCTTAAAAAATGTAAGTCGCTTGCGACAGAGTGGCGCCTCCCTCATCTAGCTGGCAAGGCAGCGACATATGCAAGCAGGTGTGGGTTTCACAACCCGCATGTGTCCTCCAAAGCAGTCCTGCCATGGGTAAGAGGTCTCATCAGTGGCAGGATCGCAAGTGTGACACTTGCCCAAGCGAGGATTCTATGTTTATAAAGGGTACAAAATGTTAAATCCTATAAAGTAATTAGTAGCTGGATAGAGTGCTATAGTACACCTTTAAATACAGAGAAAGAAATGCTAGTTTCCTGGCTACCATGCAGACACAATAGAATACTATGGAGCAACCTGCATTTCCAGAAGGAGAACTGAACTGAAGCCACTAATTCTCTTACTGCAGGATTGCATTAAATAGAAAAAAGATCCAAGCACCCAAGGAATGAGGGGAATTTGAGAGTCATAAACGACATTGGACATAGGAGGGAAAAATATTGTACAACACATCCATCATTATTGACAGTGTACACCACCCAGGAAGAGTGAAGATGTCAGCAGCAGCAGGCACGGATGCACACAGTGCATACTCCACTCATATACTCCAGTGCTGCAGCACATGCAAACATCGGACAAGGTTGGATTCTGTCCAACGAGTGCATCATATTCACTGTAGAATTTAAACAGCTGAATGTCATCAGCACCATCCCTCTTCCTTACATTACCTCATACAGTCCCCACAGGAGCATTTTCACTTTTTTTTTTCTTCGAATGTTGAAAGCATGAAACAAACCACAGTTCTGGTGGGAAATTAGCAGCTTTCACACATGGGATTCTACACGCACAACACCCCGTTAGAGGTCGGCTGTAGGAAAATGCATAAACCACTGTAAGGAACTTAGTAATTGCCTTGGGTTTTATATATCAGGCTTTTAACATAAGCATTAGTAAGGTATTTCCTGTGTTGTGCAAGCAATGGCCAATTTCATCCTACAGGGGGCAGTATTACAAGGACGTGTAATATGGTAAAGGGTCCATTAGTCCCGGAGCTCAAGTAATAGGTCAGTGTTAGTGTGTAAAAAGCCTATGGTTACTGGGTGGATACATGGCTATATCTTCTATAAACACATTAGTTTGCTTGGTCAAACACAATAAAAAGTGAAATCTATTAAAGCTGAACTCCAGGCAAACTGCTAAATACTCAGATGAAATGGATATATGGGAGCGGTTTTACCTGGCAAAGAATTTGTATTTATAGCCATCAATTTCTGATAATGTCACAGCTCTGCCACACAGCACAACTGTCTGTCTGATGTGATTTTATTCCGATGCAGTTAAGCAACATGTACAGGTCTCGTCTATGAACAGACAGTAAACAGAAATGCACCAGGCTAATGAGCTCATCCCACTGTCAATCTGCTCTCTCCTTCTTTCAGCAAGTCCCTTGTTAGCATATGAGCACTTCAGCACATCTGACTGGCTACTTGTGCTGCTTCCTTAACATTCAGTCCGGGTTCTGCTGTACAGTGGACCGCAAGAGACTGATACCAGTTCATGTTCAGATTAAAAAATAAATACAAATACAGAACTGCAAAAAATTTGACTTTTTACCTGCCTGCAGATCAGCTCTACAAAGAAATGTTTTAATGTGCATAGAGTGGGCTATGGTCATTGTATGAGACCTCAACAAAAAATCCTAGTTGAAATACATGGATGGGTGATATAATCACTAAAAGACAATCAATTTGCGATTTTACCTATTTTACGTCAAGATGAAAGAAAGCAGCTAACATGCAGTAAAGCACCCTTTGCTCTTTTTTTCCTTCCTGAGTCAGACCTGCTCAGCTATGATTGATCACTACCTGCTAGATTACTCAACTCTACCTCCCACTAACATTCTCTAACAGACTGATAAACACAGAAATAGTGCGAGTCCTGCAAGGGGGAGCATGCTTGGTCTGACCGGAAGACAGTCTAGAACAGTGGTTCTCAACCTGTGTAACCTCAGGACCCACATTTCTCCTCGGTCATTAATTTGCGACCCAAGTTGCACTGCAATGGAACGCATGGCAGTGTGGGTTGCGGTGCTGTGATGGAGCTCCATCCATATTTGCATTGTTTGTACAGCTCCCATGCGCACTTGTAGAGGTGACGGTAGCCAGAATGTGATGTCACTCCAGTCCAGGCACCACTACAGGACATATGAGGGAGCTATAAGCAATGCACGTATGGATGGAGCTCACTCATGGCCATACCCCCAGCCCACCCCACCTCAAGTCGACACTCCGCCCTGGGCAGCATATTTTTAATGGCTGCTCGGTGTGAGAACGGACAATGCTGCGTTAGGGGGTGGCTAGGGGGAGCCTCTCGCATAGAAAAGTGGAAGGCATGTGGCGACCCACTGAACACAGGGTCGCAATCCACTTTTAGGTCACGACCCCACCAGTTGAGAACCAAGAGTCTAGAAAAACATGGTGGAGCTGCATTTTTCTAAGCTAGCTTCAGGTCAGACAAGCATGCTCCCCCCCGGGTACAAGTCTCAAGCTATTTTTAAAGAGCCATTATGTTACAGGATTGGCCCAGTAAGTGCATCACATGCCTACAGGTCCACCAGATGGAAAGATTATAGGTTTTAGGTTGAGATACCTTTATATCTGCTCACCTTGGCTGATCTGTCATTTAGAAAGGATAGAATTTACAGAACTGTGTATAGAAAGCAGTGTCAGCAGAACTGGAGTTAGGGGGACAAAGTCCAAAAATTAAATTACACCTGTAACATGTTCAACTTACTTGTCTATACTGGATTTGGTATCGGCAATCTTGTTTAAGCTGGAAATTTTAAACCCGTAGGCGTTTCCTCTCTGTCCTTTGTTCATGTAGTTTCCAAAAGCAAGGACCACTTCCATCAGCTGCTTTAAGCTTTTACTCTGCAATACTTGCTTGGATGCTGAACGCATTGCTGAACAAAGACAAAATGGGATGCATATCAGTGAGAATATATCAGTGAGTTAAAAAACTAAAGACCAAATAACATTGACTGTAGAAGACAAACCCAACAAATTACTGCTTTGCATATCTATCTATCCATCCATATCCATATCCATCTATCCACTAGCTAACTAAAGAAGGAAAAAGGCCCTCTGTTCTTATCAGTGCATAGCACAGAAAAACCTTCTTAGGACAGAAGGGAGTCACATGTCTCATTCCATCACAAATCCAAAAAATATATATATATATACACACACACACACACACACACACACACACACACACACACACACACACACTTATATAATCAGCACATTACAAAGTTTATAAATAAAAGGTACAATTAATACTTACCATCTACCTTTGGTTTGACTTCAGCAACTCTTTCTGCAAATTTCTTTTTAAAATATAGCGATTGCAGCCGTTGTTGATAGTGATTGATCCTAAAACATACAGCAGGCGATAAGTATGACATTTTTGAGAAATGTATGTTATACATTAAAATGCTTACATGGCCAATGGTGAAGCACAGCATTGCTTAAAAAAATGCATAACACCACTTAAGACAAGTTTGTCATGCAACCAGCATAAGCTTTCTTGGGCATGTTAGGACTTAGCATAAATTCATGCAGGGCTGCCCTGATCTAGCAGTTTGTGATCCCAGTGATTGCATAAGTTCATTGCAGCACAGAAATTATTATGTAGAAGTCCTGGGACATTAAATCAGTCTGGCATGTGGAGCCGATGGCATCCTTCTCCGCCCTTACCTGCAGTTACAGTGCACATACAGACAGGCTGAACATAAACAAAGCAGTTTTTACACTGGCCTGGATCTGTGATAATATCTCTCAAAACTCAGAAAAGAAACAAGACTTAGATTTGCTAGGTGGCTTGGTATGATGATGCGTTTTAAACGTACAGCTACCTTTTCATTGTCTTACTTTTGTTCGCTTACATTCATGGAACAGCTTTAGGTAGAGCAAGTGTCTTCCCGAACAAAAGAATCTATACCTTGTAAAGCAAGGAGATGCAAGAAGAATAAAAAGCTGAAAACCTCCTGTGACAAAAGGCTCAAAAAGGAAAAAGTGAGCAGCTTTCCAAAATGTGAACTTATACGAAATGAAAATCTTTTGCAGCTGTGAAAATTCAAGGTTTACACTTCTCCAAAGCTGCACTGGGAGCAGCACTGAAGAAAAAGGATGGATACTACGTGCAAACCGCATGGGACGCCTGGCAATGTAAAGGAGGTTTAGTTACACTTTAATTCCATCCATCTGGCTTAGGCTGCAGCTTTTGATTATTTTAATGTTTCCCCTAGTATGTGTGAGTTATCTCCTAACACACCAACTGCCCTTATCGCCCTGGTAGCCAAAAGCATACTTATGTATGTAGGGTTCCGAGGCAAAAATCCCACTGCAGACACAACAAGATGATGTCACCATGCTGCTTCAACACAGCACATCAGCACCAAAAATCTCCCTAGGAATAGAAATTCCTAGGTCTAGGAGTCTCTTAGAAGCCCCAACATGGTGCAGTGGGAGTTGCCAGTTGGGTCTCATACAGCAATGTGGCTCCAGAAACCACTACATCTGCTTTGCCCATAGAAGCTCACACCAAGGGAATTGGATATCTTATAGGCTAGGCTAGGATGACCCTCGATGGTATTTATTATTTCATTAGAAGCCATAAGCGGTTATGAGCAAAGAAATTGTATAACATGCACTACGACATCATCACACAACTTTATACAACCATGGTGGCATGTCTCTGTGAGCTGCAGAGCCTCCAGCCAAATATATCAAAGGCCTTTCAGTCAAATAGCAGGGAGCCTTAAAGACTCTTTTAGACATGACACAATAATTTTTTGATTTGGACTGGTTGGGTGGTTATCCTCCTGCCTGCAATTATCTGCAGCCCACTGCAGACAGCTCTAGGTGACTCATCTTGTTAAAATTTAATTAGTCACTTTGGATATTTTTAGTCAAATGCTTGCATTTCCCACAGTATGACCAGTAGACTTGTCACCGAAGGTTTCCTCACCCACTAACACCCCCAGCATTCTGTCTCCATTGATAAAAAAATATTCAAGGATAAAAAAAAAAAAAAATCTATATTTCGGTGGTCCGCTCTGTACATCCCAACCCTTTAGTGATCAGCTTTATCATCTGGGGTCTGGTCATAGAGTAACCACAGCAAACACTACACCTACAGAAAACCTTTATAAACCAATAGATTGAATTGGTATGACTTGTTCACTCTATAAAACAGGTTGTAAAACATAATGCATTGATGAGAACCCTAGTCTTGTCTGGGCTGGAAAAATAATGCAACACAGGCTGACTCAGCTTGCCTTGTCTGTGCATATTAAATTCATCATTTTTGTTCATTACTCCTGGAACCCAGGAAAGAAAATATCTGTAAACCATCATGTGATTAACCTCAACTAAATTGGTTATAAATTTGAAAGAGACAGACAAAATGTTTTTATGACCCTTTCATCATAAAATATCTTCACATTCCTTTGCCGACATGCTGGTAGCCAAAACCTGCGCTGAACAAGTATGAAGGCTGCAAGTGCCTACATTTCCCTCTAAAAATACTAGCTCCCTGGCTGCCATTTTTAATCAATGGCTTTACTACTTTCTGGAGTCACTGACTTGCACGACTCAGGCAAGGAGAGTTGGAGTTAGGTCAGATCTCCTAATCTGCATATTTGTTCTCCTTTCAGGTCTATGTCCCAAAATTGAAGCCAGGGTAAGGCAGCCAATGAGCATTTTCACATTTTCAGAAGGAATTCACATCAGGTTTCCTTTAAATGCTCAGGCCAGTCTTGATTTTAGTAGGGAGGTTCCAGTTATTGATTCCAGAAAGGGTTACATCCCAGAAAATGCTGGACACTAAGTATATCAACAGGTTTATCCAGAGCAGGTAGCTATTGGGAGGTTCCAAATCACGGAGAGGTAACACTGGAAGGTGCTTGCTATTCATTTACCCCTTTAACAATTACAGTCTGTAAATTAACATTCCAGTGAACGATGCCCCATACTCCAGGTACATTAATCCTTTGACAGCTAGCAGCTCTGGTCCCCCCCCCCCCCCCAAACAATCGGAATGGCAACCTAACCTCTGATCACTTTGCTATGGCATATTGATGCAGGCTTGAGTCTTTATTCACAAAATAAGCTTTCAGGCTGCAGTTTGAACTGTAGGCTGAAGATGGCAGTGTGCCTCTGTTTAATATTGTAATTGCAGGATACAGTTATAAAATCAATTATATTAATTTGTTTTTCAAAATTTGTGTGCATTTGGTATTCTATTACTTTTTAAAAATACAACAGTGTACCAAATAAAAGTCTTATATGTAATCTAAAATGTATTTGGTAAGAAAATTAAAGTTATAGTCAATCTAACTGTTGCATGCTGATGCTGCTAAATTTACCCTGAACACTTCAATGACGTCAGGTCACAAAAGGGTTAATGAATGAGTATTGCACTCCTAAAGATATGACTGCTAAGACTAGGAAAGCCTAGGAAAGACAAGTACTTCACAGAAAGTGATTGGAAAGACACAAACCTGCTCATCTCGAAGAGGAATCGGTCTGCTTTGGCCATACGATCCAGCTCATGTTTGTGCTCCTCCAGCAAGTCAATGTCACTCTTCTCCGGAACAAATTTCAGGAGCTGCGAAGATTTCACATAATACTTGTCATTGGAAAATGTAGACACCGCATTGCCAAGCCTATACTTCCGGCAGGTATATATTCCTGCATCTATAATGTTGGCCAATATAATAACGGTCATTGTAAAATGTAAATGCCAGTTCTGCCCTAGGCACTGGCTCGCCATTATGGTAAACAAAGCCCTGCCTGTGTTCCCCAACTTCTACATCTATCTAAACATAGTAAATTCCCCATTATCCAGCACCCAGGGGGATTGGCAGATGTAGTTTCCAGTTCCTTGAGAAAACTCCTCCCCCACATGGATTCTCCCCCTGCAGCCCCATTCATCTGCCAGCAACCAGATTCTGCAGCCGGCAGCAGGCAGTGGGTGGGAGCAAAATCCAGCCTGATACTGGCTATTGCAACAGCAGGCTAGCTACTGCACCTGCCCCCTGCCAATCAACAGAGGAGCGGACCTGATAGAGAAAGTTCTTCGTCATGTCTGCAGCTTTGCTGATTGAAAGCAGGCAGTCTATTATGTTCTCAATTTTTTTTTCTGCCGATTGCTTGAGAGTTCTGGTTGCTTGAGTTCCTGATAACAGGGAGCTTACTGTACCTGTGTCCTGTGCCCACCTACTAGGCCTGAAATGCACGGTTACTATAGCAAAATGGAGACAAGCACAAAACCAAACTCTTAAGTGGACCTTGCATGACAGTCCCCTTCGCCAGAACATTGCAGGAGCACATTCTCATGAGATCTCAAGCACCCAGCTCCCCCTGGAAGCAGCGATGAGGCACAGTGACTTCACAGGGACCTCCTGGAAGTGGGTGAAAGCTTGGGCCGTAGCAAATTTTTGGTTCCAGAAAAAAGAGGGGGGCTGTCAGCAAAGCAGACCTTGTACTTTTCTTACAAGGTCTGTTTTAAAAGGAACAGTAGCATGCTTAGCTAGTTTTCACGATACCATCCACTGCAAATGTGCTAGCTATTAATATTTCACTATAATAACTCTAAATATCATTCACCCTTTATGTTACCTAAAAGCAGAACCTGATACTGTATACAGCTAAATTTCTCCAGCATCTTGACATTGTGCAATTATCTACGGCTCATCTGTCACTATTTAGTTTCTGAGAGGCAATTTCTCTGTATAAGAGGTGACATGGCTGGAGGTATCTGTCATCCCCTCTGAAGGAAAGGTCAGCGTTGAAGAGACAGACAATCAACATTGGTATCACCCCTCACCTGTTCAAGCATGTCTTTTGGTAAGTCTTCCTGTTCATCCATTGTCAAAATGGCACGCTTAATTTCATCATTCGACAGCTTCAGCCTGCAAGAATGCAAACAGCAGAGCTTGTATAAAGAGATTAATACGTGTCACGGCACAGGACCATTAACAGCACACTACAATGAGACAGGGAATATGGTAGAAGAGTTATACTGGACACAAAATCTTGTAAAATATGGTGTAACCATCTGTATCAACATTAAAAGGGACCGTGTGTCCAGTCCATTCATTCCAACAACAATCTCTCAATAAGATTATATAGACAATTAAACATTCAGACACAAGTTTTTCCTGTAAAATCTCCCCTTGTGTAGACATCCAAAAGGCCTGAAACTGGGTGCCGCCATCTTGGATGTGATGTCAGCAGTCCCACCAAAAGTGACAGTTTATTGAATTCCCCTTTGCTCCTTCTGCAGCAGTTACATAAAATGTGATGTAGAAAGGTAAGGGGTGGGGCACGGAGCAAGAAAATCTAGAGTCACATACATTAATATTTGTAGTAACATTAATTTTCTAGTATTCATATACAAAACATCCATATGGTCAGGGCTCAAAAAATCCACTCGTCCACTCGTCTGTGACGAGCAGACAGTGGAGCAGTAATCACAATGCTGAACTTGTGCAAGACTTTGATTAAACTTTCCAATGTTTGCCACGTTAACAATTCCCAAGTTCACACATGTTAAAATATCTATTGTTCAGTACTAGCCCTACAGGCAAATTGCTTAACACAGAAGCAGGGAACCCACTCTTTAAAACACGACTATGCCGTGGCAAGGCATTAGCAGTGTATAATGTGCAGCTCCCATACAAAAGTGGGTTAAACACCCAAAACTCCCAGGTACATAGTAACAGAGTTGGCCATTGTGACAGGGAAATCTGGATATTAGGATATCCAAGAAGCCAGGGGCTGATTCAGTCACAATGCTTTACTTATCACTCGGGATGCATCGGTACCGATAGTGGCCACTTTCACGAGTACTCATGCTTGTGAAAATGCCCCTATACCAAAAAGCGATATTGGCGCATTCATTTTTCAAATTAATTTGGCTGCCTTAGGTCCTGTGCTTGCTGGAGATCTTGCGGCAGCATTCTTGGGAACCAAGTGGCGCCTGCTTACAGTGCTTCTGCTACCTGCACATCTCCAACTGCTAAGACCCTCCGCCCAAGATAATCAAGCCGGTTCCCTGGCAGCACAGAGTATGTAGTAAATTCAAATATGATTATTCTGCATTGCTGTATAATGTATTGCTGGGATTTGTAGTCCTCTATATCCGATGCCATTCTGCATTGCTATATAATGTTATGCTGGGATTTTTAGTCCTCTATAGTTGGTGGTATTCTGCATTGCTAAATAATGTATTGCTGAGAGTTGTAGTCCCTCTACAGCTTGGAGTCAGTGGCAGAACTACCAGGACCCCAGCAGTTGCAGGCGCGACCGGGCCCTGCGCTCCACCACGGTCCTAAAATCATTAATCTGTATTGTTTTAGAAAAGCTGTCACATGACACACACAAAAAAAAAGTTATAAGTAATTGGTATCAGCGAGTACTTGAGCAAAAGTATTGGTACTCTTACTTGGGCTGGAAAAAATGGCATCAGAGCAGCCCTAATTATCACTATAATAATACTTTTTTTAGTGAACTAACCCTTTAGGATGATTACATGAACATGTGTATCTATATCTTTAAAGGGTGTTTTCTGAAGAGCAACTCCAGGCAGACAAAAAAAAAAAGGACACAGATAATGCAGATTTGAATTGATGAATACATCATTAAATTAATTTGTTCAAATGCAAGCAGTGTAAGTGCCTGCATTTGACCCAGTATTAGCCTCTTGCAGTCCCTGTAGAGCAGAGCTCAAACTAGGGATGGAAAAGCAACACAGGGAGCTAGTCAGCTGTACTGTAGTGCTCATGTGCTAACAATACATATTGTCAGGAGAGAATAGAGTGAAGGTTGAGCTCATCGGCCTGCTGCTTCTCCTTTCACTGTCCAGTCAGAGGCTGGGGGAGGGACAAGACCTGTGTTATTTAATGGCAGCAAAGAAAACTCATGTCTCTTATCCTGCCAAACAGAGCTACGCAGCAGAGCTCAGTGAACCTTAGGAGTGGATAGTCAGAAATACAAATCCTTTGACAGGCAAAACAGCTTCCTTTTATGTATTACAGCCTTGGTTCTCAACTGGTGGGTCATGACCCAAAAGTGGGTTGCGTCCTTATGTTCAGTGGGTCGCAGCAGCACTGTTCGTTCCTACGACAAGCAGCCATTCAAAATATGCTGCCCGGCGCCGAGTGTTACCTTGAGGTGAGATGGGATGGGACTATGGCCAGTGAGGTCACATTCTGGCTCCCGACACCTCTACAGAGCCCACAAGGGAGCTGTACATGCAATGCACATATGGATGGAGCTCTGTCACAGCACAGTAGCCCACACTGGACCCCAGGCTGAGGATCCACTCCAGTTCTCGTAAGGTAGGGAGACTGGGTGGACCTTAAAAAAAAATAAACATTTTTTGGAGTGTGTATGTGTGATAATGTCTGAGTGTGTGAGATTTTCTGTGGTTGTGCGTCTGTCAGTGTTTTTGAGGGCCCATTCACACTGGTACAGTGCAATAATCGCATAGAGCGTGCGATTAACGCACTGTACCATGCAATCACACCTACCATGCATTCTGGTGTGGGAGATGTGTTGCGTTGCCATTCATTTGAATGGTACCCCAAACGCACCTCCCACCCACAGTGCATACGCCCGCACTGACACGCGCGGTTCCCTAATGCCTTGCGTTTCATTGCAGTGAGACTTGGGTCGCGACTTGACCAAGGATAAATGTGGGTCCTGAGGTTATGTATCTCCTATTGTATGAAATATCAAAATTAAATTAAGTAAAAAGCAGGGAGGTTATTTTTTTATTTTCGGTTTTATTCTACAGCCTCCCAAAATTCATGGTGACGATAGGCCGGCATTGACTCCTATCACATTTTTAGTAGAGATATATTTTTCAAACAAACATGCCGATCTAAGCATATGTCCTCTATGAAGTGGGATGATAGCGTCCCATTAAGCAGATATTTATCTATGAATGTGTTTCTACAAACACGTTGTTTGTAACACAGCAGGGAGCATTGCTTTGTTACTCTGTATACATTGGCACTAGATATATACATGTCTGTTGTTCTTGGCAGATGTTAATGGCTGGGGGGTGTTTGTAGAGGTGGGGGAGGGAGGTGGAACACATTAAGATCAAAGCCAGCAAGGTCTAATCACTAAAAACAATGGGAGTTTATGAAATAATCCCTTAGGTGTTTAATTTCCGTAGCAAGCTCGAGCACAACTTTTAGTGCTTCAAGATCTGTTTACTTTAAACAAACAAAAAAAAAATTCTCATGTTATAGAAGAAAAGATACTCTGTGTTCTTTTCCAAAAACAAAAAAATAACAAGTTTGGGTATAATGTTTTACACTGCCATAAAGAAGAAAAATGGTCTGTATAGTCCCACAGTAACCGGATTCATGGGCTCATTCTCCAAGCGCCATCTCTATGCATAGATAGGAAAGCAATGGGGCAATAGTGTTTTTATTATTGACTTATCCATTAATAAAATAGAGGAAAAATACTTGGATACACTTTACATATATACTTGAGAATGATGTGCAGTATATAGTATATATAGTATATAGGCGTCTTTGGCATGGGACGAGCATCTAAAAAAAAAAGAAGTTTTTTTTTAACTTTACCACCAACAGCTGGCATGGGTTGCCCACCAACCTTTAAAGAACTCCAAGTACATTTTTTTTATTAACCCTTGCAGTGGGGCTTCCCCCCGCAACGCAAGCGTTAAATGCTTAGTTTTGCCTAGGGTCAAATAAAACAAAGTTATACTCACCTGATCCTCTGAGATGGATGGCTGTGACAGCACTTCCTCCTGCCCGTCTCCACTGCAGTGGTGGAATGTCCCTCAGCATCCTCATCCTATACACTGCTTATAAAATGTGTTGGCTCACAGGACCTTAGACTGCTGCAGGTTGAGGGGGGAGAGAGGCTCCAAGGATCGGTCTAAGAGCAATCCGGCTCAAAAGGATCGGATGAGTATAGCTATTTTTTTTTACTCTAGGCAAAAACAAGCAGTTAACCCTTGCAGTGCACGGGGGTAGCCCCAGTGCAAGGGTTAATACAAATTTTACCTGGAGTTCTCCTTTAAAAGGCAAGAAATATCTTCCCCACAACCACTTTGCTTGTCATTTCCATGATGTAGACATGGAGGGTCTAGGCCCAAAAAAATGTCTACCTATAAACAGATGCACCATCCCCATTTTTTTTGTTTTTGCGATACACTCCGCCAATGCTAGAATTTTCTTAGGATAGTAATAGCCATCAGCCAGTGCAATCCAAACTAAAGGTTTCTGCTGTAATATGAGAGAAGGTAAATGCAAGGTGCAAAGTCACAACAAGAAACCGGTTTGTGAAAGCACCTGCTACTGGGAAAATAAATCACTTTGATAAGTTAATTCTAGTGATTAGTATACTTTAAATGCCAAGCCTTCAGAGACCTGACGAATTCTGCAGATTATCTTTATACATTATATATGGCCAAATGTATGTGGACGCCATTCCAAATGATTGAGATCAGATACACAATGCCAGGTAAAGAAAGGACATGGTTTGGCTAGTTTGGTGTAAAGAGCACTCAAGTGACCTACACAAAGTCATGACCTTTAACCTAGGGAACGGCTTTGGGCTGAACTGGAACACTGACACTGAGCCAGGCCTTCTCATGAAACTTCAGAACCTGACCTTGCACATGTTTTTGTCAGAACAGGCACACATTCCCTCAGAATCTTGTGGAAGGCTTTCCCAGAAGAGTTGCACCACAAAAAGTGTAAGGGGGTGGTGGTTCTCAATAGAGGTGCGCCGAAATGAAAATGTCAAAACCGAAGCGAAACCGAAGTGAAAAAATATGTCAGGCCGAAACCGAAAATGTTTTTTATTCTAACTTTTTCACATTTTTAAAAATATTTTATACTTTTTATAAACTTTTTAATTTGTTTAAATATTTTATTCATTATTATTAAATATTTGTATTCTTTACTTTACTTTTAGGGGCTTCGGGAAATATTAGGGGTCTAAACAGACCCCTGATATTTCCATTTTAAAATAGAAAAAGAGATTGAGAACACAGAGTCCTCAATCTTTTTTTCTGCAGCCCTGTTATAAATTAACAGGAATCCTCTATACTGAGTGTTCCTGTTCATTCATAACTTGTGGACATAGTGTGTTCACTATATCCACAATCATGAATGAATAGGAAGTGTTGTAGATCACTTCCCATTCATTCATTATTGATGACAGTACAAAATACTATGCCCTCATTTACAAACACTCACTGAGTGTTTGTACTCGCTCTCCATCCGGACACGCTGTCACAGGTGGCTGGGTGGGGCAGTGCAGGAGGAGAGCTCAGCCTCCTGTAACAGCAATGGCTGTCTCCGCCCACAGCGCCGCTATCCTTATCTGTGACAGGAGGCGGAGCGGTGTGGGAGGAGAGACGTCGACTGCTCACATGGCTTTCTTCCCGCACCGCTCGGCCTCCTGTGACAGTTTCTCTCCTCCCCGCTGGGACACAGAACAGGGTCCAGCGGGGAGGAGAGAAATCACGGATGCACCGCTATTTCGGCCAAAAAGGATGGCACTTTCAGCATTATGCCAAAAGTGCCATTTTCGGCTGATATATCGGTGCATCCCTAGTTCTCATGATCATTTCCCATGGCTTTAGAATGGGATATTCAACAAGCTTTATAGTTCCACAAAATGTAGGCCATGCAGTGTATTGTAAGCAACTATACACTACCACATGGGAATTTTGGGCACCTGTAAACCCCCAGCTCTTGACATGGTAAACTGCTGTTGCGGGGCAACATATGGCTCTCTAGCATCATCTTTGCTTCCTAATTGTTGCAACAATCTGATATATAAAAAAGCAAATATCTCATTCTTGTTAGAAAATTACATTTATGTGAATTACCAAATTGTGTTGCATCTTCTTCAATTTGGTAAAATGTATCCTTTACACAATCCACCACTCTGTTCTGAGATCAACATGCTTGCTCTATACATGTATTGTCAGCTAGTATATAAACTATGAAACTGTAATAAAATCACTCCTCTCCTTTACAAAGTGTGATGGAAAACTAAGATAAGGTTATAAAGTGAATGTTCAAAATTACCTAAATTCCCTTTTATTATATATAAAAGTAGAACTATACCAACAGGTTGCCTGTAAAATGAGACTGTATATTCAAAAACGTCAGCATGCAGTTATGTTTTATTTTCATCTTTGGCAGAAAAAAAAATGAAGGGGGCGTGATTACATCATCTTACTTGTGGGGAGTGTCAGCCATGTTGATTTTAGCATTGTTTAGTTTGGCATCACCTAAGTGAAGCAAAAATGTCACTTGATGTCTGGTAAGTGCAGTCATGACATCATTGCAAAAACTCTCAGGCTTGGGGTGAGAAAGATGGAACAAACCACACCTGCGCTAACACAAGCATCCACACCCCACCTCTAGCACCTGTACTTGCATGTTACCCTCTCCTCCCCTAATACAGTATTCTGACCCTGAGCATTCATTTTCCAGGCCCGAGGTTTCAAGGAGAGTCAATGTTTGCACAGATTTTGGGGGCACCAGCAGTGATTCGAATGGCAAAAGGAAGCAAGTACACAAGGTGCCAACTGTACCAGTGGTGGTGGGTGGGAGGGGTTGATTCATCCAACAAGGAAGCCTCAGGGGTAAAATAAGGGTTCTTTTACTAAACAGTGGAATGGCACAGATAAGTCGAAGTCAAAGGGGTGGGGGAATAAATTTATTGGGACCGATTCCTGCAGTTTTATGATATAATTGTATGGTAGCAAATAACGCGCAAATGCGCCTTTCATCCCAGAAACATCATGGTAGAATCGAGCCAATGAAAGTGAAAATATTTTGAAAAAACATAACTTGGAATTGTGGCCAACAGAAGTTTCGGCCTCTTTTCACAGACAATCACACCTCTCCAAACCAGAAGGACATCCAGCGAACAGGAAGATAAAAGTAATACATTATTTCCGACACAAACAGATAAGGCTAAACTGCAATGTATTTTTACTTTTGTTCTATAAAAACAGTATATTTTGAGTATAGTGATTGTGCTGTCCAGATTTCACTCAGATTGCGAAAAATGACATCTGAAATAAGACCGTAAAGGCATCACAATCCCTTTTCTTACACGGTCTGCTAGAGACAACCTCCACGACAAGATGAAATCTGATTGGTGTCTGTGCGACAGCAATGAATGTATAGTGGGATGTATAGTGGGCATTAAAAAGAGGGTTTCCAGATTATAGGATTATCAACAATTGGAGATGGACTGATGCACAAAAGCGCCGTCTGGATGAACAATTAAAGCCCTTAGTAGGTGGGATATGTGTGTCCTGTAGGCATTTTGCCAGTTCACTTGGAGTGCATCTTTGTATCTCCATTAAACCATCCTCCAGGCTTTCAAGGCAGCAAGGGGCTACGACGAGTCTATGCATTGCATGCAGGCGTGCTCCATGATCACCAAAATAACGATAAAAGGCACTGGGGTGGCTGGTGTTGTACAGTACAGCAGAGTAGGTGCGTTGGTGTGCCAATGCAATGATGTGAATGGGCCCTAATATTCTATTTGGCTGCAATATACCTTTGTAGAATGTTAAAGGCTAAACTAGAGGTAAATAGCTGAAATACATATAGAGGAGCTGCTTTACCTGCCAAAGATTTGCAATTCTGTCCACCCAGTTTTGAGCCCTGCCACACAGAAAAGCCAGGCAGATAATACAACTTTGTTACAGCTGTAGACTATAGGAGGGAATACACTGTTGTCCTATCTGCATGCAAAGCCCCTTTGTCTTTGCATGCAGCACACTTGATTAACTTCCCTCTCCTAGTAGGGGAGCTGCTGTACAGGGGGACAGGAAAATTAAATTCAGGTACTTACACGTTTTATTTAAAACATACATTTATTATGTGTAATAACATCTAGCTGCCTGAATTTTGGCTTCAAACGTGCACATTTAAAGTATTCTTTAATGAGCTATCAGAGGAATTTGAACCTGCATATTTTGGCAAAATATCTCCAGCCAAAAGGAACAACTTGTCAACAGTGCACATTGTACATAACACACTGCAGTGTTCGGTTGTGTAATTACACTAGATAAACACTTTTTCTTACTTAGGCAAACACAGCTACATGCCAAAGGACATACGTTTGTTCTCTGTGGAGTTTCACTGCTTTATCACAGACATTTTTCTTTGCTGCACACAACATTGCATGCATACCTAAACAGGAATGTCTAAAAATACCATGTAACCCATTCACACCCAGAGAAATACTGAACAGCATAAGGTAAAAGTATTTAAAACAACAGATCTTAAGTTACATACTATGGATAAATATTTAAAAAAAACATAGCAATGTTCCTACAGAAGGACTGAAGGCTCATCTACAAGACTGCTCTATCAGTAACAGCATTCCAGCAGCATTGAGCATTGTTTGCTATCATGAAGGAAGCTCAAGCAGCCAGGTCTGCAGAATATCATTAATCAAGTTCCCCTGCCCTTTATGACCAAATTTCTCAAAATGAAAATATTATATTGGTCAGAAAATAAATGCAGTGAAGACAGTGAAACTACTCGTGTCCCTTTAGACTGACTGGTGGTCAGTGGGAAACAATCTCCCTTTACATTTGTAGTCAGTGGAAAGAATACCCTCATACATTGGTGGTCAATGGGTAGAAAACCCATTTACCCTTTACATTAATGGTCAATGGGAGGAAATATCCTTTCCCCTTACAGTGATGGCCAATGGAGGAAAACCTCTTTACCCTTAACATCGATGGTCACTGGTAGGAAAACCCCTTAACATCGATGTTCACTGTTCACATGCTACTGACTCAGCCTCAGTATGCCATTTTTCTGGGACCACAACAGTCTATGTTTATTTAGATGTAGGCAACTTCTTCTAGCTTGCCATAGGTCCCGGATTCCTAGCTCCAGTAAACCATAACTTGGGACACCAGGGTTAGCGTGTAATAAATCTTGGCCAATGGCTCACTGGTTTTACTGCTCTATAACCCCATGATAGCACTGAAAATAGATAAGCTCTGGGACCTTTATTACCACGATATTCCTGTCCTCAAACCTCAAGTGTGAACTTGCTTTAAAAACCAGACAATTCACATTTGTAAATTTAAAAATTTGATTCAAAATATCTGTGTTCCAACCCATGAAGTAACAGAATCCTGCCGTTAGTAGTAGTGCAATCTACTGTATATCACACTAATCAACCAAGTAGTACACCAACCTCGGGAAATGGATGACAAACTGACATAGGTGGGATCCCTCTAAAAATTGTTATTGTTCTGCACTGCATACCTGGAAAGAAGAATATTGCAGTTCTGTGCTCTTCTTCCATCTATTACAGACAGTTCCTTCACCTTCATCTTGGAGCCCAGTGTATCATCAGTGGTATCAGCTTCTTTCTGTGAAGGCCACAAACAAAAATAAATCTTCAGTTCAGTCAATAACACCGAGAAGTATTATCTAAATCACAATTGATCATAGGGACAAGTGTGTGCTCAGAGATGCACAATTGTGCAATACAAACATGCATGTTTATGTCCTAACACATCATCCAAACAAAATTCTCTGCATTCCCTATAAATAATCTCAAGTAGTGTAAAGGTTTCAAATATTGTGATGCAATCACACACTAAGTTTAGAAAACGATTTTTAAAATTGTTATTAAATCAGTGAAAAACGATAACACAAAACCTTGGTGAAAATGTGTTAAGACATGCAACTAGCAAAAATAAACTAACAGTACCGAAAGATAAAATGTGTCTCTTCTCAAGAATGCCTGTATGTTTAAAATAAACATAGTTCTTAGAATAAAACAGAGAACAGAGTGCATATTTGTAACTTGTATCCAGTTTGAAACTTATTAACTCTCAGGAAGGCTTCTGTGGCGAAAGGATTGAAATGCAACAATAGAATAAAGTTGTGGTGAGGTGCGCCATAAAAAAAGCTTGTTTGTTTATTTTGTTCACCCTAATAGAGGTATTACTAGGGTCAGTAAAGACCTGGGACACACCAAGATACCATTAATGAGAAAAAAAGTTGCAGTGTGTGTAATGCCCTGCTCCAAGGAGAAGACGTGTTCAAAATATTATTGGGGTTTACGTTACGCCACTGTGCAGACAATTTAAAAAAGGGAATGTATATAGCCTGTATGGGTCGCAAGTGCTACATCATGGGATGGGAAAGGAGGCGTGCTTCAGGTTTATGGTGACCCGGAGATCTCGGCTGATATCCTCGACCAATTTATCCACAGTAACAGCTAACCCCAACAACATAGCCAGCCTCCAAAATTATCCGACTCTGTTCCCCCCCGCCTCCCTTGTCCAAGGATAAACATACATGCTTTAGAACTAAGTCCTAAAGCTATCCAGCTAAAGCAGCAGCTGTGATCAAGTCCCAAAGTGCATCTAACTCGCTATATAGCTATGCTTCCATCCCCTAAGGAAGCAGAGGGTCATCCCTCTGACTGACAACTACATCAATCAGAACTTGTACCACACTACCTCATCCTGGATTAACAGTACAAATGTGCAACCTGGTATAGTACTTCCATTGCATCTCACCATAACTTTATTTGTTGGAGAGTCTTACCACTCCACAGAAGCACGGACGTCATACAGTATATTGCACTGATGACACTTACAAGCTGTATGCAAATTATTCAACTGACTATGTTTAGGCTGCATCTGCTATAAACCAATGGTTATGGATTAATAGATGGCCACAGGAGCATCAAAGAATAATCTGCATGTCTCGGCCCACAAAGTTAAACTGACAAACTGTAATACAACTGTAATGTAACATATATGAGAATCTTTTCTGGTTCTTTAAAGGGTCAGTCCACCCAAAAGATTTCAGTTTTGGTAGGTGCTGGAGAGTTAAAATTAACTTAAGTTATTTCATGTGTCTCATGGAGTCTAGGGGTGAGCTCTTATTGCCTACCTGCCCAAAGCTGTCTCTCTATCGATCTATCTTTATTTTTTTTAAAAGAGGAACTATCGATTTAGCCAATACATCTGCATAACCATAGTGCAAATATTTTGTGTAACCGCTAATATCGGCCCATGTCATTACCATGCAAATTACTTACCTAACTAAGCCAACCTGACAACTAGTTGTCAGTATATAACTTCAGTACCCATGGAAATCAAGAAAGGTAGTTATGGAAACTCTAGCATTCTCAGCACCTCGGTTGTAAGGTTGATTTAATTGGTGCTGCTGTTCATATGCAGTACTTGCTTAATGGACTGTATTATCTAATGACCAAGAGGGAGAAATACCAGAGGAGCATGGAAAATTACATTGATTAAAAGGGACTGTTAGTACTATTGTCACCCCCAAAACCTTAAGGGTCTTCTTTCTTTTCAGGCAGTTTATCTATTAATAGTGCTTCCTGAAGTTTTTTTTATTATAGATTACAAAAAAATGCAACAAGAGCAGTGGCACCACTCCTGCTATAGCAAGAGGTGTGAAACTATGTATAACTTTATCACCACTTTTGAATGGACTGGTCCTTTAGAAATACACTCACTATACTTTTAATATAATCATTATTATAGAACGTTACATGTGCCAAGAGTAGCAGCAAGCAGCTCACTTACCTGTTTAATGCCATTGTTGATAGAGAAATCCTGCAGCCATGTCAGCAGCCAAGCATTGGGAAAGGCAATCATTGCGTGCAATTCAGCGGTGGCAGCAAATTAAGGAAAGAGTGGCCAAAGCAGATCAGCAAGATATACAGTACATCATAGACAGAAGCTTGTAGCAAAGAGGCATACAGGAAAAACACAGGTTTGGTGAAGTCAACAGGTTGTGAAAGCTAATCAAAGTTATCTAACAGCCAATTGGACAGTTACATTGAATTATACACAACATGCAGGGGTGACTGTGGAGTGCCGTCATTCTGAAAGGTCAGTCCTAATTAGACATTAATTGGCACACTGCACTTGAAGTTAACATGTTGTGTTATATTTGTTTTGGGCGCAACAAAGCACAATTAATACGACACACAATCCTACAGTAAATAGGTTCTAAAAACTTACATTACAAACTTAAAGCACACCTGTCATTTCCAAGTTTTATTTTAGTTATGCATGTAAAAGAGATCAGTTTGAGGTACACATGCCTATTGATTTCCTTTAGTGTTTTAATAAAAGTTTTTTCTATGTTCTAATGTCATATGTATATAGGGGTGGCCATATTGACTATTACATACTCTGGCTCTGCTCTGTAGTGCCACACAATGACTGTACTTTGAGGCTCCTTTGTACTTTACAAGTAGGGTTAACTGAAAAACACCAGACCTCTTGTGTGGCTGATATCTCATCTCCACAGTTGTCAAGAAAGGAGGCAGAGCAATTGCAAATTGGGTGACTGTTCCCTCACGAGGCTAACCTACAAATCTCTATATTTAACATAACAAAAATATGGTTGAATAGCATGTGAAAACCACGGTCAATATCCCATAGGATAACTTCATCTTTAAACGTTGTCGACCACCCATCAGTGCAACCCAGCTGGTAAAATACTTACGTTTACCCCCGCTCCAGCAATCTCCACTGGATGACTGAAGGCTGCCATGAGTATGGATCACCAATAGGAATAAATGGGACCACAGTGCGTGTGAGCAGAAGGAAGATGACCTGACCTGGATGTTTTCGTTGCCGTGAGCGACCAGAAAGGGCCAGACATTGGAGGAAGGCAAGTATTTTACCAGGTGAGCTGCACTCACAGGGGCTGGAGGGGTTACGTAAACGACAACTTTACTAAAAGAGAAGTTGTCCTTTAACCAAGGTAAGCACTGCAATACAACTCAAAATATGTGCTCATTGAACTTTCCCTACAAGGCTCCTTCCTGAATTGTCTCATATGAGTACATTGCGATACATAATATTCCCCACAGTTGAATCTAAAATTGTTTATACAGCAAAGAAGTTTATGGTGGTTACAAAATCAAACATACCGTGGATTAAAACTCTCTAAGCACTTTATACTGCCAAACACCTCTCCAGATGTAGAACACAGCAAGCATTATGTACTAAAGGAAACCTGACATGAACAAAATATGTGAAGTGCCTTTGTTGACCTTCTGTAAATGCTAGACTGTTGTCAAGGCGATCCTCTGGATTTCTTACTGTCCGAGTCGTTGACTTGCAGTGACTTCGCAACAAGTGAAGTCAAAACTATGATTGCCCCTGGCCAGTGGTTCTTCACGAGATTGAAGAGACCAAATGCAGGTAAAAGCACAGAAAAGTCAAGTAGGTTAAATGCTTAAAACAGACCGCACTCCAAGGATCTCCAGTGCTTCAGATTTTATTGAAATCCATGGCATATCCACAGCACATATGAATAAACAAGTACACACCTGCACCGCAAACCACCAACACCTTAGAACCTATTACGCATTTCACAGACCAGCTTCAACACTAAGGTGTTGGGGGGTTTGCGGTGCTGTTGTGTACTTGATAATTTATATTTGCCGTGGATTTCAATCAAATCTGAAGCATTGGAGATCTTTGGATTGCGTGGTCTGTTTGGATATTGCAGTGGTTGGAGGTAAAAGCGCACCTATTTGACCAGCACCTGTGGCGTTTCTCTGGCGTGGGTTCAGCCGAGGAACTGGAGCAGTGAGATTCTTCTAAGCTTTACATTTTAAATGCTTTATGTCAGGGTTTCTCCTTAACATAAATTATTTTATTCACAGGTCTTTAAACTAGCTAGAAAACTTGACTACTCCAGGAGAGTCAATTCCCTAGCATAGCCCCTCTCTTCTTGTGGGAGTGTCTAGTTCCTGGCTATGCTGGTCCAGCTACTCCACCCTTTAACTCCCCACGTAACCTTTTATGTAGCTGTCCAGGGAGGAGCAGTGGGTAATACTATTGAGTCACTTGAGCGACACCTCCGAGTCTGCTATGGCTCCGGAAATCAAATCTGATGCCCAGTGGCAGTTTCAGGGCTTTTGCAGGTCTACAAAAGGGAGACTTACAGGTCAATAACATGCATACAAAAGTTAAATGCACATATAATCTGATGGGAAGATTTTTGATAAAATAAATGGATTGGCGACAGGGTCTCTCTAAGCCAAACAGCCACAATTTGCAGAAGGTCAACAATAGCAGCCCATTTATTTTTCCTTGACAGCTTTGAAACCTGGTTGGAAGAAAACTGGGGTTTGCCTAGAGCAACTAATCAGCTGGCTGTCATTTTATTAGCAGACGTCTAACTGGTCAATGAGTGGACAAGACTTTCACTGTTCCTTTCCTACAGATTTAAACAGAAAGCTCCAACATGGGAAACATACACATTAGGAGATGGTCACTCTGTTCTTTCTCTGTAATGTCCACGATGCAAAGATAATTTTGTGGCTGCAGTTAATGAAAGATATAACCCATCAAGCAGATTTAGCTGAAATTAGATTTTGAGAAATGAGAAAGGAAATGTGAACTTACGAAGAATGACATTTACCATTTCTGACCTCTCTTTTTAAACATGCAAGCTCTCTGGCTGTTATGATAATCCAGTGGCTTTTGTACTTTCTAAGTCACTGACCTGGAAACATATCTACAGATCAGAAGTTCTGATTTGAGAATTACTTTGCTGGTCTGAATGCTTGCTCCAGGTCAGGATCTGAAAAGCACTGAGGTCACAACAGCCATGCAACTGACATTTTGCTGACAGGTGGCCTACATATTTCCCTCTGTACAGGGTTCCTTGAAAGGGGAGCTCCGTTCTATGGGGAGGGGTTGAGAATGAAATTAGAACCAATGCTTCCTTCTCTCTTGAAGCAGTCATACATATATTGCCTTTTTTTTTAAATTCCATTACCTATCATCACTCAACTTTTAAATAAAAAAACTGAATACCTGTTGCCTTTGGTAAGCAGAGAACGTCCTCTCAATATCTTCTAAATCTAAAATTTTGAACACTCGACAGTCATCAAGATCAACCCAGAGGGTCCCTTCCAACTTGTTCTGTAACAGAATCATGCAGACAGTTGATAAAACATAACATAAGTGCACATATTAATATGAAGAAAATACATTTACAGCAGTTACCTCAGGCAGCTTAGACCAGTTGAAAGATTTGAGGGGATTCGTTGGCTGGGGTATATTTTTCCTTTTGAAACCGAGACCTAGAGGTGCTCCAGGTGGTGCAGCCATTCCTCCTAGAAGTGGTGGTCCTGGAGGAGGAGGTGGACCTCCAGGGGGTGGAGGAGGAGGGGGTGGAGGAGCCATCCCACCAGGTGGTGGTGGAGGTGGGGGTGGTGGTGGCATCATACCAGAGGGCAAAGATACTGGTCCACCTGGAGCTCCAGGTGGAGGTGGTGGTCCTCCAGGTACAGGAAGGCAGACTGCTCTCTACAATAGAAAACAAAAACAAAACATCATGTAATTAACTTGTTAAACAATACAGCGAACACTGAATATTTACTATATACCAAAGAAAGTGTAAAAGATGAGGAACCCGTTGCCTAGACAGGTTCGAATGTTCATATTGTAGATCTGTGAAGTTTCTCATCTCCAGAACAAAGGTGGGTAAGTGTTCTGTAGTTCACTATGGTAGAACTGGGCAGGGCTGACAACATTGCCTAGAATTTCAGTGCAGCAGAGGCAGCGTTGTCAGCTCACGACAGCAAATTAGGAGCTCACTTGATTTCTGGCAGGATCATTTTTTTTTTTTTTATTTGTAGCATTTTTAAAAGAGACCAAACAAGGGGAGATATACAGAATAGGTTGTTTTCATTTTGCCCAGGCACATGCTTTCAATTTCCCTTCCTGTACTTTAAGCCAGTATAATGTTTTTCCAAGGGACATGGTTCTGTCTTTGAGTGGTTACAATAAAGCACAGATAAGAATGCATCTATAGACTTCTTTGGAGGCGAATGCTCACAACTGTCAGGCAGACGGTGGGGAAGACCATCTTGTCTATGAATATGGCTAGTACTTAGTGACAGCAGGTTCTTGCATATCTCGGGAGGTCTAAATATTACATTCTACAAGTGTATATCACC